>NC_066871.1:8836552-9136552 GCF_022985175.1 Labeo rohita | reverse complement strand
AAGGAAACGCACATGAATAAATAAACAACAGAAAGCAATGAGAAACTTCAAAGGCGATGGGACAATCACAGCAAACAAGCTTCTGGAAGCCAATGAATGTGTTTGTCTTTGTTTGTGACAGTGACTCAGGGGTGTTAACAGAGGAATTAGCTCACACCTACGGAGTGTAAGCACATCTCACCGCCATAATTGAATTAAGCCTGTCACAATCTTCTAAGCTGCGTATATTATTGAAGGAACGGAGTGGTGTGAGCTATGTCACAGATCATTCACAAAGCAGCATTGCTAAGAAGCTGCCTTTCTCGTTTGTTCACATTCGGTTGTTCGCAAAATGGGGAAAACCTTCATTTGCAGTTTAGCGTTCCCCTGGCAAACTGTTAAAAGAATAGTTCAGCCAGTCTCACTGGTAAAAACCCATATGGTGTTTTCATGGGACAAAAAAAAGTTTTTAGAAAGACGTTTTTAAAGAATCGATGAACAGAACAAGTTCATAGTAAAGCAGTGCTACCAAGACCAAAAAATACAAAAAAGCACCATAAAGGTCTTTTGAAGCCAAATATAAGCTTTCTGAGGAACTTATTTCAGAACACTTGGAAATTGTATGCACCATGTTTATGCAACTTTTGTATTCTTTAAAGGGATAGTTCACCCAAAACTAAAATACTGTCTGCATTTACTCACCCTCATGGCATTCTAAACCAATAAGACTTTTGTTCATCTTCAAAACACAAATGATACATTTTTAACAAATCCTGAGAAATTTCTGTCCCATCCACCAAAAATTTAATTGTTCAAAAAGTTCATAAAGTAATCCATATATAAATCAAGCCGTTTAACCTTTTACTTGTCACCCGTCCCCTAAGTTTACTTCACTATATTACAATTAAATCCCATTCTAATCATGACAGGTCTAAGACTCCTAAATAGATATTTTACCACTGTTTTTGTTACAAATTATGTAGGAACATTAATAAATTAATTTATGACAAGAGTGCACCTCAAAAATCTACATCATAACAGGAGTTCTGACCTTTGTCAACAAAAGTCTAGGTCGCAAAAGGCACAGTTGCTTTATATAATGAACAGACTTTATGTATGCTTTTATATTTAGACTTAAACACTGAACAACGCACATTCATAGGCCATGTTCACACTGTCAGGTTTTGGGATTGACAACTGCATTTACTTACAGGTGTGAGTCTCGAAATATCCCGTTCACGCAGGAGCTTACAGACGCTTTTTGAATACTGTCTGTATGAACGTGCAACAGGAGTCAAGCCTGTATTCCTTACGAGTAACCATAGCAACAGAGACCAAAGCAATATCAAAGATGGCGACATCCTTAAAACTGAAAGTCCTATCACTTTCTGACATGGCAAAAGTCCAGTCAAGCCACGAATTTATCCATCAAATTATCATTAACCGACAGCAGCTTTTAAATTTGAGTGGAGAGCGGAGCATTTGAGCCACGCGCAGAACATAAAACTGATGGGAGGGAGCGGCCCTGAAACCAAAAATTAAAGCACACAGCACAGGGTAGATGCATGTTTGTGCGGCAGAGCAGCTCTCTCACACTGAATGATGTGACAGGCAACTATTTGTCCAGTCTTGTTTCGTTCACACAGCGCATGTGTTCCAAGAATGCGGTCGTGAGTCCTGAAAATTTACGGGTGTGAGTTCGGTTATAGAATACGGTTGTCACACCCGTAAATAACTGTACTGTGTGTGAACGTAACCATATTAACACTAGAACCGAAATTTTACCCCGTACCTGTTTTTCAAATGTACGATCAAACAGATTTTCAATAAAACTTAATAAAGATTTTCAATAAAACTCTCCTAGTCATGGACTTTTACTGAAATTGTGTCATGTAAAATTCCCTGGTGTTAAAAAGTGTTTCGATAAAACCAGATCAAAAAACGCCAGCACGGGTCAAATTTACCCATATATATAATGCCTGTATTTTCACGCTGTCATTATCTTTCTGCCTATGTAACTGTACATTGCTAGAAAGCGCCTTTTACTCACTGAATTAGCGGTTATCAGTTTCATAAATAAAGTCAAAATGAGAAAAAGAAGGTGATTTATGGATGCCGAAGAGGTGTTGGAAGCACTGAATTACCATGAGTGATGGACAGTCTGATGGTAAGTTATGCGTCCTTGGTCGACTGACGGCTCATCTGACAGCGATCTCATTCTTAGATGTTTTAGCCTAACGTTACTCATATTGTTCAAACTTTTGATTAATTATTTTTTGTTTTGTCATTTCTATTGTTTATTGTTCGCTGCTGTGTTGCTATTTATTCTAGTCTGCATGTTTCCCAAAAAAAATCGATCTAATGAATACAGCCTTTTTTTTTTTGATTACCCAAAGTTTTTTGGCGTTGTTCTCTTCAAATTATAAATTATATAACTAAACAAATTGATAATTCATTAGGTGAAGCTGTGCACTTGAATTTGTCATTGCATCATTATTACACATTATTGTCTATAGGCTATTTTAGTAATTTAAATAACATGAATTGTCTTAATATATTGATTAATGACAATTAATTATAATATTACACCACCCAAATATGTAGTTACTTCTTTTTAATTGTTTTTGTCAGTGCAGGCTTGTTAAGTTTATAGTAACTTATGAAAACTGACTGTAGCTGACATAAAAAGCCTTGAAAAGCCATGTGCGTGGGTAAAATTTTCCCTGCATGGCGGTTTTAGGTATACAGCGGCCTCAACTGGAGTTGAGAACCACTGCCCTACACCGAACTGAACCCTAAACCTAACTGATAGTGCTACAAAATGCAAAAGTGACAAAAACGCATATGTTGATGCAGATTTCAACTGAGCTGTTTTGTCAAACCATAGTTTCACAGGGTTCGTACCGGCACGTTTTGTCACTCAAATGCAACGCCGTATCATGTGAGCTACCAAGCAAACCTGCTGAATTAGAAAACTCATGCATATGAAGCTGTATATGTGATGACAATGTTCAGAAGTATCAGTTTTCAAATTGCGCAGGATGTTAAAATTGTTTTGAAGCCATAATATAATATTCTGCAAGTAACTGTGTGAAAATTAGACTTTATTAATCAAAACTCTGTGTGCAAGTCATACTTTGTGTAAAAAAAGGAATAAAAGTTGTCAGAGATTTACTACCTCTAGTGTTCATTTGAGCTGGAAACTGCAGTGATTCGTACATACAGGTACATTTTTTCAGTTTTGCAGAAATGTATATAGAGGCACGTATTTCCACTGAGCCTGTGTTGAAATTGAGTCTGTTCTCAAAACTTGGATTGATGCACTTGATTCATCTGGACAGTGTTGGGAAGGTTACTTTAGAAATGTAAAAGTTTACAGATTACAAGTTTCCCTTTTCAAAATGTAGTAAGTAGTGTAACTACAGCCTTTCCTTTTTAAAATAATGTAACTAATTACATTTGATTACTTTTCTAAATTCCAGCAAAGGTTTTCATTTAACAACTGTCAATCATTTTTTAAAAAATATTTAAAGAAGGCAGGGTTAACCTTATAGTGGTACTCAACACTGATTACTGTCAGATTTCTCAAAATCCTTCATCACTTGAATTAAAATTATAATAATTTAATTTTAAAGCACAGCCACCACAAAATCAGACTTTAGCACCTCATTTAACTTTGAGATCATTCTGAGGTTAAGTTTTCAGAGGTTAAACAGATTTACAATCATAACAAAATGTAGTGTAACAGCTATGATACTGTTTTTGAAATCAAATCTTTGCATAGCTATGACAGGAAACACTGGCATCTAACAATGCTTTGGAAACAACAAAAAAAAGTTAATCTTAAAAAATAAAGCAATAGAAAACCAAAACAGCAAATAAACGGTTATCAAATGTCATAACCGTTACCAAAAGCATGTCAGTGAAAGAAATCAATCAAATATGTATGTGTGTGAAAATATTCAAATGTAACCTTCTTTGTAATTGTTAACATTTTCATAAGTACTGTAATTTAATTACACATTCTTTCTCAGTAACTGTAACAGTTACATTTATTTTTAATTACATTACTTAATTCCGTTACATGTAACTGGTTACTCCCCAGTTCTGAATATGGATTACTTGTACAATGTCTTTGTGAAGTTTTGGATGAATGGACTTTCAGGAGAGGGACAGAAAAATCTTACGTTTCATTAAAAATATCTTCTTTGTCTTTCAAAGATAAACAAAACTCATACAGGAGGATGAGGATGTTTCATTTTTCTTTTCTGGGTGAACAAGTCATTTAAGGTTGAATAACTATAAAGTGTTATTGTGTGGTAAGAGCTGCATAACAATCCTTCAAAAACTCCTGCAGGCAAATAACAGCATACAAGTGTAGAACAACATGAAGGTGAGTAAACGATGACAGAAATTTCACTTTGGGGGCAACAGTTCCTTTAACTAGAATCCTCTATCTGTCAGAGCCATATGGTGTATTAGGATTTCTGTGTACTGTGTCAGATGTCACAGAGAGATGCAGGTGAAGCCATGTGTCACATTCCTAGCAGGGAATCTGATTTTTTTCATCCCCACAGCTCCTCTGAGGAACAGCAAAGCCCTGCTACGATAAATGTCAGGTCAGAGGAGCAGCCGTGAGACACGCTGGAAGCCGCATGTTTGCCCTCGCTGCGTGGCTTCAACGTGTCAAAGTTCCTGTCTGAACTGCATTAGCTTGTTTTTGGGTCGTGTCTTGAGACTGTATCACTCACCCGATACGCAAAAAGGGAGGGAGTGAGGGAGGAAACGCAGGGAGAAAATTGGAATCTTGTCAAGTATGATTGACATGCCTATTTGTCCCAGGGAATTCTTATTCAGGGAGATTTTAAGATGGCTGTAAACCAGCTCTTTGTCGAATGAAATCATTGTTCCTCCTGACTGGAAACACATCACGGCAAATCCGTGTAAAGTAAATAATCCCTGGGAGAATTCGTTTATGCTCAAAATGACTTAAGTTTACTCTTTATTTCTGGCTCAAAATAAATTATTTAATACTTAAGGCAGCGGCTGACAATGTGGAGCGAAAAAAGACAAACAAAAGCAAGAAAGCTTAACCAGCCTCCATATTTGCTCTGCAACAAGGACAAGGCTCAGGTTCTCAGACACAAAGCCGGGCAGAAGCTGCGCTTTAATGGCAGATTGTGTGACGATGCCAATATTTTAATGGCTGCAAATTAAATTGACAAATTAGATTCGTAGCGTAAGTGAATTAAACTTGTGGAATTGGATGAAGATCATCACTTCAGAAACTTTCTAGCAAGATGCAGCCCAGCAGGCAGCAAGGATGTCTGTCAGAAAGAGCGAGGTGTTGAGGGGTGAGTAAGAAAAGATGTATTCCAGAATCTTGACGGCGGGTGGATTTTCCTCTCCCGGCCTTCAAAGATAAAACGGCACGCGTGCGATTCCACGTACGGCTCTGGCGGCGCAAAAGAAATGGACTCGAATAACCCGGAAGGCCGACCTCTGAGTAAATTCTGCAATATGAGCTCACTGTTCACCTTGATTCTTTAGGCCACGGAGAACCTTTCTCATAGACTGCGGCGCTGTGTGAACGCTTACGCCTTAATGCTCTTTGACTTTAAATCCCAGATGTAATTGAACTGTCAAGACTGCTGTCTGGGATTGTTTCCGGAGGGCCAAACAATATACGCGTGCCTACCCTTGCAACCCTGAAAGCTGGATCCCGGAAGATGCCTACGTATCATCAATACGTCAAAACAAAGTAACAGCGCCGAGTACGTTGGCGATTTTCAACCGCTGGCAGTGCAGGAGATTCGACGGCACTGGAATGGCACGATGTTCGCACCTAGCCAAAAGATGACAGGAAGGGCGATAAACATGTGAAGTGCCAGGACAGAAGCTCCTGTAGTCACCGGGCTCTCTTGTGCTGGTGAATTTAATTAAGTGGAAATAGGGGGATGAGACAGACCTGACTGCAGCAGTCCACTCGCTCTCGACAGGCACAGGGGCATGCTGCTAATTAAAAAGTTTAATTCCACGACTGCCGCGTTGGCATCCGAGTACCCAGAGGTGCGTCCTTGCACGCCTTGGCGGAAGCTTATCAGGAGCAGGCAGATTGGGGCATCCCAGGGAGGTGCATGGGCTAGGCTGTACGAAGAGAGATGGCATCCAGCTTGAGCTTGGAGGCGGCCCACCTCCTCTCACAGCTTCGAGCCAGCAGTCAGGAGGCGAGAGTCGGGTTGAACTGCATCGTGGCGTGCTGAGGCAAGGTAAACAAGGGATAAACGGAGGATTTGGGTTCTGTCCTGCTTCGCTCAGCAGTGGATCTACGTCTGCGACTCGTTCCTCCTGTCACAGGCTCGTGTCTCGGCTTCTCAACGCTGCATGTTGTTCATCCTCCTCAGAAACGTGCAGATGATTCGCTATACCCAGTGGCCCTAAAAGTATTAGGACACTTAAGCCACACTTAAAAACGTCTGAATTTTATTGCATTAAATATCAAAGCAAAATAAACCGTGCTGGAGTTTCTCTCACAGCTAACTTCACTTTTCAGAGCTATTTTTGAAGGCGTCAGGGGATTTTTAGTAGCTGTATGAAGTCAGTTCTCAACAGGTTCACACAGGTGTTCTATCAGAGTAACCACAGGTGCAGCTCATCACATTAACAACAGACTTGGTCTACGAACCTGAAAGTGTCCAAATACTTATTTTTGAACAGTATATCTATTGTTTTATAATTAGAAGCCTAACGAATTTCCTTTTTATTGTGCTATCATTCTTTTCTAATAAGTTCATTGTCATTTCATTTAACTTGGTGTAATAAAATAACTAAAATAATAATAGGGTACAACGCCCCTATGATATTATTTTCCTCCAAACCACTAGATGGCAGAAAAACGTGGCGTAGCACTTTCCAAAACATCTGCTTTATAAGATACACGTGCAAATTTGGCTGATCCTTGATGCGATCGCGGGCAGCAGCACAAAGTCGATTCTGTGCTTACTTTATCTAATATTTGATGTTTTTTTAAATTTTGTAGATTTAAGTAGCAAATGAGAATCGCTAATAAGCTTGAATATATTTTGAGATAATGGTCTTCTTAATGATTTTTAGTTTTGTTTAAGATAATTAAAACAGCAGTTTTTAAATAACGAAAGAATATGTAAAAGTATGGTATTTGGGGTAAAAAGCACCCTTGGTGTTGGGGCTAAAAGGCATAATAATTAACATGAGAATTAATTAGATGGCTGACTTTTCGATTTGTTGATGAGACATTGTTAGATTCAGATATTATATATTATGTTGGGTGTCCATCTTAGAGATAATCACGATGTTTAGAATGAAACCATCATATTTAAAAACATGCTATTAATCATATCATATAATAAAATATAATTTGTTGTTACTACTGTAAATCTGTATTAAATTACTTTGGGATCTTCTTCAGTGCTTTCAGAATCTTTAAATTTTAAAATGATTTTGTTTCTGTATTTTAAAATTCATTCATTCATTCATTCATGAATGAATGAATGAATATTTTAAAATATATGTTTTATAATAATATTTTAATGACAGTATTTATTGAACAAAAACGTATTTTATTTATCAAAATAAGCAGAAAATAGTACAAACTTTGCTGAAGTGATTGTTTTGAACAAGTATTAACTTAGACATTATTAAAAAAAACAAACAAACAAACAAACAAACAATATTTTAGCTAAAGTATTTGTATGAATACTTTGTGCCTTTTACCTCATGCTGTTGGGCCTTTTGACCCATGTGTGGGGTGAAAGGCCCCCCTTGCCACCTCATATATTTATAACATTTGTAAACACAATAAACGCCTTGTATGATTTATTTTCAAACAAAATCTGTTGCTCCATACATGTTCAATACAAACATTTTTTTCTTAGGGTGTGCCTTTAGCCCCGTTGTACCCTAATAAAAATGATAATAATAAAAAACATTTTAAAATAACTAATAAAAAACATTTTAAAATAACTAATATAAATGGCAAGAACAGAAAACAAAATGACTAAAACTTAATCTAAAATTAAAATGAAAACAGACTATATTAAAATAAAAACTAATTTAAAATAATACTATTAATCTACTAATATCCACTAAAATAACATTGGTTTGGAACAACAAGAGGGTGAATAAATAATTTAGGTAAAACAATGACTTAGAAGAAATATTTCAATTTAAGGAAATATCTGCACTCTAAATAAAATGCTGGGTTAAAAACAAACCAGTGCTGGGTGAAATTTAAACAAACTCAGCAACTGAGTGGTTTTGACCCAGAGATTGGGTTAAATGTTTAAAATCAACCCAAAACTTATTTAGACACCTTCAACATTTCTCACATTATCACAGCTTATTCATTCTAGTTTAGAAAATGGTAATAAAATATGACAAGAACTCAGAGTTACACTGTATCAGAACAAATTCATCTTGATAATGTCAGATAACTTTGATAGAAAGGTATGCGATGTATTACAATCAACCAAAATGTATCCAGACAGCTGTTAGTATGACAATATTTACACAACTATCAATACTATGTTGACCAATTGCCAAGCAATGCTTAATTTTGTTCAGTCTGTGGTGAAAAAAAGGTATATATATATAATTGCTAATGCAAAACATGGTCAGGTCAAACTGTCTGAAAGATTTTTGGTCCCAAATTTGTATTAGTTTTACTGGTAGTCCACTGTATGAAGACGTTTTGGGTATGATATGTCACAGTTTACTTTATTTTGCTATATCATAGTGTCCTGCACCCACTAGTAAAAAAAAAAAAACATATAAAAAATTATATCTGGTTTGGAATAATTTTGGTTTGAGTGTATATTCAACTTAAAAATAACTTTTTCTTGCTTAAAATTAACCCAAAATAGGGTGGAAATTAACATTTATTAATATATTCAATAAATGAACATTAATACGTTGAATAAATAATAAAATGAATAATTGTTCACCATTTTTGATTATTGCTGATGCCTGTCTGATTTTTAATTTACAACCTATTTCGGGCTGATTTTAAGCCAGGCATACAGTAATTTTTTCAACAATAGTTGAGTTAAAACTGCCTAGAAGGCTGGGTTAAACGTTTAACCCAGCGCTGGGCTGTTGTTAGCTAGAGTGTGCCAATAGTATCTTTTGGCATGTTAGTGATGACCACAGCGATTAATTTCTACCCATCTCTTTCAGTTTATATAAGCAAACATCTATGGGGCAAGAACGCAAGATGCTGCCTTTAACTCTCAATATTCCTTTAAACTACAAAAGTTGTAAGAAATTCTAAATTTCTGAAGTTCTACTCTTTAGCAGGAAACAAGGGGCACCGGGGAATAAATAGGTGGTGGAATTAGAGTGCTTCATTGTGTAGCCTTGTACGGGGCAGGAACAATGCGTGGGCTTCAGCAGTGTATGGCTCTCATTGATCAGAATGTATTTTATCTCCAACAAAAAGGAAGAGACCTTGGTGTAGGCAATGCTGATTCTTTGCTATCTCTTGAAAGGCCACCTCTTTTTCAGGCTTACGACCAGACACAAAGAAGGAAAAACTCTCCTGAGGTCAAACAGCTGAAGGATCTCCAGCTCTGAATATTGTGTGGGGGACTATTGAATAAAATGAATAAATAACAGATCAGAGAAGACTGCAAAATGCAGCAAATATCCTATTAGATTTTTTTTTTTTTCCTACAATATAAAACAACCACATATTTGCTTGCATCCATGCACAATGTAAACTATACTATCACTGTGCACTAATCAGGAGTCGGGGTTCTCAAAAAGAGCAATGTTTTTGCACTACAAATGGCTTAGTTAGAGTTGTCTCTGCATATTAAGCTAAGATGAGTCTTTTAACACTGCAAAAATTACACACTTCAGCTTTAACACTCTCTTTTTTACCTTCCTGCACTCCTTTAATCTGAGAGTGGACCCCAACAGTGGTGCGATTCGTCTAATGATGCCGAGCTATTATTATTTGACGGAGGGAACGCATTACCCACTCAATGAAAGTGAGGCTTCTTTTAAAAGCAGACAGGAGTTTAACAGAGCATCCGGTCCTCCCTGACAAGCCTTTTAAACATTGCGTCAGGCTGTAAAGGAGGAGCACCATCATATTTCAAGACTGAAAAGACTACCTAACTTCTCCTGATAAATACACCCAGCAAATGAAGACCAAAACCTTTACTGTTGGATATTTATTCATGATGGCTTTAACATGTAAAACCGGCTTGTCTCTGCGTCTTTGCATACAGAATATTTGTAAACCTAGTTGCCTTCTTACTCATATTATAGGGGATAGACTACCTAAAAATCAAAACTGACTCACTGTCATGTTGTTTCTAACGTACTTTCTTCTGTGGAACATAAAAGAAGATATTCTGAAGAATTATTTTGTCCTTGCAATGAAAGTCAATGGGTCGAACACCATTGACTTTTAATGTACATTGTAAAATGATGATTTTCGAAGTGGTAAATTGACTATACTGTCAAAACCAAATATATAATATATATATATATATATATATATATATATATATTACTAGTGGGTGCAGGACACTATAGTTTATTTATGTAAGTGAGGATAGCAAAACAAAGTAAACTGTGACATATTATGGCCAAAAATTCTTCATACAACAGACTACCAGTAAAATTGATAAATATTTGTGAACAAAAATTATTCAGACACTTTCACCTGACCAGGTTTTGCTTAAGTGCTTTTCTTTCATTGCTAATGTGACCTTTTTAGCACCACGGACTGAACAAAATTAAGCATTGCTTGGTAATTGGTCAACAAAGTATTAATAGTTGTGTAAATATTGCCATACTAACAGTATTTTTGGTTGATTGTAATCCATTACATACCTTTCTATCAAAGTTATCTGACATTATCAAGATGAATTTGTTCTGAAACAGTTTAACTCTTATTTCTTGTCATATTTTATTACCATTTTCTAAACTATAGTGAATAAACTGTGATAATGTGAGAAATGTTGAAGGTGTCTAACTACATTTAGGTTTGACTGTATTTCACTCTTTCTACTTAAAAAAATATTCACATTTGTTACTTGCATTTCTTTATAATTATTTGTGAAATTTCTGAGTAAAAATTATTTCAAAGTAGGTTTTTCCCCAGTGTATAGACTAAAACAAAACACTGAGTTCCACAGAATAAAGAAAGTTGTACCGTTTTGTAAATGACATGAGGGCGAATAAATGAAATCATTAACTTATGCAAATTATTTACATTAATGAACTACACGTTTCGCATGTTTAAGCTTTACAGCCACAGCTAAGTGTGAAATGAGCCAGTTCTGCAAATGCAAATCAGTTTGCAAGCATTTGGTGAGATTATGGACTCAAAAGTCAATATTAAGACACAAATGTGACCCTGAACCACAAAACCAGTCATAAAGGTCAATTTTTTGAAATTGAGATTTATACATCATGAATAAATAAGATTTCCATTGATGTATGGTTTGTTATGATAGGGCAATATTTGGCTGGGATACATCTGTTTGAATATCTGGACTCTGAAAATCTAAATATTGAGAAAATCAACTTTTAGCAATGCATATTACTAATCAAAAATTAAGTTTTGACATATTTACAGTATTAAATTTACAAAATGTCTTCATGGAACATCTTTACTTAATATCCTAATGATTTTTGGCATAAGAGAAAAATAGAACATTTTTACCTATACAATGTATTGTTGGCCACTGTTACAAATATACCCGATCAGAAGGATCACAAATGTTGTGTGTATGCTATATCAAATAAAATAAAAAATAAAATTTATTTACAGTTTGTTATTTTTGTTTAGCTTCATTTAATCTCTCTTTTCCCGCTTTGACGTATTGCACATCTAACCCGAGAGTTATTGCACATGTAATGTTGTTTCCTTCAGTGCCAGGCCATTACATATTTGATATTCCTCCAAGCTACATGTCATGTTCCTAGTGCATGTGGAAACAAATTTACGTCCGCTTAAGAGATTTTCCAGGCTCAGGGACACTAAAACACACAAAGCACTCTTAGGTGTTATTTATATAAGCTTGTCATCCCCCGGTCTAATGAGCCCCACACAACGAGCATAATGAAACAGCTCACATTAACACCCAGGCAAATGAATGAATGTTACGAGTTCGGCTTGCTCTGAAGTGAATTGCGGCAGATGTTGCCCGGCCCCAAAGCTCTGAGTCACAGCCCAAGGCTAGCAGATCCAAGCGGATCCAGCACACGCCGCAGCGTGGCTTAATGCTCATTCAATCTCTACCCCTCAGACGCTCTTTGTATAAGCGCCTCCTCACCATAGGTGACTGCTCGGCTGAATGATGTTAGATCTATGTAGAATAGCACTCAGAAGAAAAACAGCCTGGCTGTAATAACCTGCACTGGTTCGGATTGTAAATAGAGTGGAGAGATGTAAACTAAGAAATATCGCAGGCTGACGAGTCAAAGCATTTTGAGTATGGGTATGTGAAAGCACATACACCTGAGTAAGCACCTCATGATTTGAGCACACCTGGGAGTCCGGAGCCCATGCGTGCTGAAAGCGCTCAACGGAGCATTCGCTGCACCTGGCTCTGCTGAGCAGTGATTGTGAACATGAATTCGGCATGAAATGAAACAGTCTTGCTGTTGTAGTAATTATGTTAAAGCTGGACAAAAGCATCCGCTGCAGCCTGGAGCTCGGTTGCTTTTGAATCATCGCATGTGTATTAGTCTACTGACTAATTGACTGACTAAAGCGTCTCTCGACTGCAAAATGGGAAACAAAAGCTGATGACCAAGTCTACATTAAGTGTACTCAAATGCAATACATACAGAAGTAGCTTTTACTTCTGATCAGGCCTTTTTATACCATTTCTTATTTTATGACTATACTAAACTTGGATGTATATACCCGTTATTTAGCTGTACATTCATCTTCTGTCTTCAAAAGCTTTGATCAACAGTACAAATACTAGGGCATTTTTGTACTAAAAGAGTGGATTTGATTCTAAATTACTAGTTAATTTTTAAAATTACAATAATGGTAAGTAATTTCTGCAATCCCTGAATGCAAGCACTTTTTATAGAAAAGGACTGAAAGAAAACTCAACTCTAATATATGGGTCAATGACAAGATGCTCATTGATGATATGTGGGCTTTGCCCAGATCTACCAAATTACTCAAAAATTGCATTTTTAATTTCTGATTATTACTTTTCGCATCAGTAGTTTGGCATATTCTTCCATTATTGTTTTGTCTTGACTTCTATTTTCTTGCTGTAAATTATTAACAATACAAATAAATTAACAAATAAAAATAATCATGTAAAACAAATAAATAATAAATAAAAACTTGTATCCCATAAATCAAAGTCACTGTCAAGAAGGAAGCCATTTTGTTGTCATGTGACAAGAAAACCATAAAACAGAGAAACAGAAAGGACCCCTACATTCTTATGACTATTTTACATAGGTGCATATATATATATATATATATATGGGTGTTTGTGTGGAAAAAAATGAATGTTAGCAAGTAATAACTGAACTTTTTTAAAAGAATATTACACTAAAGAAAGACATGGCATTTCCAGGAACTTTAAACTAGATTGTTTTCATGATCCCAGACATCCTTATCTGTCACTGACCCATAAACAACACAACAGAGAAATGTGAAGGGCGCACCTGTACCAATCCAGTCCCTTCTCGTAGTTCCTGTCAAAGAAGTGCGGCTCATTCCCAACGGCTCGAACGTCGGGATGAACCCGCAAAGCTTCCAGCAGAGCCCTTGTCCCCCCTTTCTTCACTCCGATTATAATGGCTTGGGGCAATTTCTTAACCCCGTAATCCGAGGTGCAGTTCACCACTCTCCGAAGCTCGCTGTCCGTGGTGCTGAATTCCGGGTGTTCGTGCTCTCCAGCAGCGGCGGCGGCGGCGGCGGCACGCGTCGTAGCCGCCTGAGCTCGCACCCATCCCGCCGTCCTCTCGTCGATCCCCACGCTATTTCTAACGGTCGAGACGGCGATAGTTTGCTCTGTCGCCGTCCTCTCGATGAACTCCTCGTCGAGGTAGACCGGGGAAGAGGTGGAGTAAAGTTTTTCCCTCAGCGTAACAAAAGTTGTTTCCTCTGTCACGAGTCTCCCCTGGTAAACGTAGTTCTCCTGGAACTGGAAGGAGTTGTAACAGCTCATCAAGCTATAGAACAGATAGGTGACAGAAAGGGAGAGGGTGAACATGAATAAGATCTTCCGGGGCACTTTAGAAGTAAAAACCGAAGTGCTGGACCAAAATGCCATCTCTGATAGCAGCGACCCTCTCAGAGAAGTGGCCAGACATGTTTCCACCCCAAGTCTCGCATGGACACTCAACAACAATAATCTGTCACCATCAACACCGCAAACATCTGAAAGTGCGAGGAGCCCGCGCACTCCACGCGCGCTTCACTTGAGGAAAACGGATCGTTAAAATTCCAGAAGAACGTCTCGAGTATCGATTTCTTATTCCGACGCTGACAGCCTTTGTCACAATTGATCGGATTGAACTTGCAGATGAGAACGGCTGCGGTCGGGCGTCCTTCCAAACGAGCAGCCCGCCTGGATGTAGACTGAGGGTGGTGGTGGTGGTGATGATGATGCCGCTGCTGATGGAAGTCTTGGCATCTTAGAAGAAAAGGGGCAAAGAGATAGCAAAGTCTCTGAAGTGATGTGCAGGGCACGTCTTCACCCGATGCCGCTTCTGGAGTGCAATTTTGACACCGCTGTCCTTCACACCGCTGATTTCAAGTGCCAATTGGCGCAAACGCTGGATCTTAATCCAAACGAGGTGCTGATGTTGTATCACGCAGTCATCCTCCCACTGCTAATCCACTAACTTTGAGCGCTGGAGAGTGAGCAGCCTCGCCATAAATATTCATTGACTGCTCTCAGTGGCTGAGAGTGCAGCGCGCAGTCGTAACGCCTCGTGTTGATTGGTAGACGTGATGTGCGCATCAGCCGTGGGCTCATCCAAAAAACCGAATAATACTACAGTAAGAAATACTGGCGCTACGTCTGTCGCTTTTTTCTCAACACGACAGAGGAGGAAAGCATTAGACACGCTTGGAATTCTATCAGGCGAAATAAAAACACATTTATATAGATATTTATTTATTAAAAAAAAAAAAAAACATATTGATTTATAATATTTATATTTATTTTATTATATCATTTAAATATTCTAGCAATATTACAAAACAATCTATTCACTAACAGCTTTAATTTTCATAAACTAAAATATTTATAGCATATAGTACATTTATTGTATGTATTGTATAAAATATATTTTTTTATGGCTTAATTATTGATTGCTTTTATAAATGCACAATTTGATTTTCTGAAGAACAGTTGAAAGTATCAAATGCAGAAATTTGGGGGTGCACTAAATAAAAGTGCACAAATAATTACAAAGAAATGGGAAGTGACGCGTTAAATTAAACATGATTTTTCTTTTAAAACATACACCAGTAATCTTTGTTTTATTACAGTGTGGTGGGTGTTTGTCACACTCACACAACCTGCAAAACATGCAGTACCAGCACTAGTGAAAGCAGTACTGATAAGAGGAATCTTACAGCAGCTCATTATATGAATATATTTCTTCCTTTTATTATTATATCTGATATCACATTTATATTGTTATGACTCCATTTTTTAGACAGAAGTACTAACTCTAGGCTATACAGAGCAGCTCATGCCTGCTCTCTACTGGCCTGAGAGATGCAGGACTAATCCATGCAACAAGAGCACTGGGTAAAGAGTGGTGATTCTTTATGACAGGTACCTTAATGCACATTACAGCACATTAATGCACGGATTGCAGGAGTGACTGTAGAGATGAAGAATGATTGAACGGGTGAATGCACGCATTTCTGGAATTCAGCCGTGTTCTTGTGGTATGTATTCTGAATAATTCAACAATGGGAATTTCTTTATTTGTTTTCTTTCCCCCCCTCTCCCATAGAGTTCTCTAAATAGAAGCACTAAAGCAACATTTACAGTGAAAATGCTCATTTTAAAATCACATGTTATGGACCTTTTTAACTGAATTTGATCTAAGGATTTGACATATGTCTTTTAGGGATATAAACAGATGACTTGTGAGCTGAACGATGTGTCCCCTTCCTTTAGATCACTCCATTCATCATGTCCCTCATGTTCTACGGCTTCCAGCTCAGAGCATCCGTTAAAAGTAAGCATTTCAATTTCCTGATAAATCTTAGTTCCTGCAGTAAGCTTCTTGTAGTTGGTTTTTAGAGGTTGTTTCATATCAAGAAAGATGTTTGAGCACTATATAGGGTAAATGTGCACAGTTGAATAGGGTTTGAGCTGTTTAAGTGTACTGTAGTAGGAACAATACACTGTAAAATGTCCAATTTTAACTGTTAAAAACAGGAAAAATGCTACAGTGAAATCTACGGGGGAAAAATTGTAATAGATCCAACCTTACATTTAAAGTAGGTTAAATGTACCATTTTTGGAAGTAAAAAGAACAAGTATAAAAAAAAAAAAAACCTGTAACCTGAAATTCCCAGAATTCTCTGGGTAAAACTTCACATTTGATTTCATAAGTATTTCTTAATAGTTCTTGTTAGCAGTTATGGTCATACAGTATTTTAAAGTGTCCTAATATTGTGCTGGAGTCCCTACAACAGGTTTAAATGCATCTAAGGTCAGAAAACATTGAAATTTTCTCAGAATATTCATTTACATATAGAATGATTTCGAAACGATTCGTTCAATCAGTTCTGAGCATAAGATCTGTAAACCCCGCTCTTCCATATGCCTACTCCGCTCTGATTGGTCAGCAGGCCAAGTCTGCTGTGATTGGCACAGAGCGGAGTACACGAGCAAGTTTAGTGAGCGCTACCATTTGTGTTGCCAAGTCTGCGGTTGTTTTTGATTTCCACGGCTGAAGCAACCCCAATAAAGTCATATTTAACCCCTGGTAATTTACACCAATTATGAACACGATTTTTATTGCTTAATTTTATTGCTTTATTGATTTTATTTTATTGGTTTAGGCATAGTTTTGAGTAGAAACTAGTTACTTGTAGTTGGGTTTTTGGAGGTTGTTTCAAATCAAGAAAGATGTTTGAGCACTATATATGGTAAATCTGCACATGTGAATAGGTTTTAAACTGTCTAAGTGCACTGTAATATGAGCAGGAAAAAATACGCTGTTAAACACTAAGAGAGAGAGAGAGAGAAAGAGAGAGAGAGAGAGAGTAATTTCTCAATGATTTCGAAACAATTCATTCGATCGGTTCTGAGCATAAGGTCTATAAACCCCTCCCTTCTGTAAGCCTACTCTTTTCTGATTGGTCAGCTGGCCAAGGCTGTTGTGATTGGCACAGAGAGGAGTACTCGAGGAGGTTTAGCGAGTGCTATCATCTGTGTTGCCAAGTCCGCAGTTGTTTTTGATGTCCATGGCTTGAAGCAACCCTGATAACATCATATTTAGCCCCTGGAAAGCGAATTTATCAAAAAACAAAAAAAAAAAAAAAACCCAGAAAGTGGTTTTTAACAGGCGACCCTCCTCAAAACATGACTGGGCTGGTTTAGGGCTAGTTGTGAGTAGCAGTTGGGCGGGTTTTGTTGTGAAAACCTGGCAACCCTGGACAAGGTACTTGTAGTTGGGTTTTTGGAGGTTATTTCAAATCAAGAAAGATGTTTGAGCACTGTATACGGTAAATCTGCACATTTGAATGGGTTTTAAACTGTCTAAGTGCACTGTAATAAAAGCTAGGGATGGGCATATTGATCCTGAAGTATTGCTATATCAATACTGATGTGAGTATCGAAAGTATCGATACTCAAATAAAAAATACCAAGGTGTGTTTTTATTTACAAGTGACTTTGTTTATTTAACAAAAAAGTATGTGTATAACCTACGCGAATAATTGTGCAGGATTGAACTATTTTCCTGCTCATCTGAATGCACGCAAGAGCATTCTCTCACTTCAGACAGTGCATTCAAACAAGGCTGCGTTTCCCAAAAGTATCATAAGAAAGCAAAAAAAAAACATGTTTGATTTATTTCACAATGAACACACTGAAATCGTAGCCTACATAATTTGTGCACATTTCTGTGAATTAACGTTTAAAGTTCATTGATCATGTTTTATTCTGTAGTAATGTTAATACAAATCATACACTGTCAGAATAAAAAGGTTGCATTTTATGTGTGCAACAGCCTGTCACCAGCAGCCCCTTATAAAACTAAGTATTTTCAACTATAGGTTTTGTAGTTACCACTACAGTAAAAAAATGTAATTTTAAATATAATTTAACTTGCAATTAAGGCATATTAAATGTTAAAATGCATTTCAAATATAAAGTTAGGGGGTATCATTACATATTTTACTCTTAGTAATTTAATAAATGCAATAATTGAAAAGTTACATTTAGAAGTATCATATCGGTATCAATATCGATGATACTGGCCTTAAAAGTATCGGCATCGTATCGAAAACAAAATTAGTGGTATGGGCGATACCCTAAAATAAGCAGGAAAAAAAATACACTGTTAAACACTGTAAATGCTACAGTAAAACCTGCTAACTGGTTAACACCAAGTTCCCTTATTGCATATGGGAAAAACACTGTAATGGATCCAACCTTACATCTAAGGTAAGTTAAATATTCCATCTTTGGAAGTAAAAAAAATATGTCATCTTACTGTTTATAGTAAAAAACTGTAACCTTCACAGAATTCCCTGGGTGAAACTTCACATTTTATGGTATTTCAAGTATTTCTTAATAGGTTCGTTAGCAGTTATGTATATTAGGGTTTTATGCAACAGCTTATTTTGCTTAATTAATGTTTATTGCATTAAAATGTTTATTGGAAAGGCAACTTGTGGTGAGTTTTGATGCTTTTGTGTGTTATTATGGTGGATGACAGTATATGTTAAAGGTACAAAACAGATTTTAATAGCATTATTAATAGCTTTTTTGTATATTACAGTTTTAAACTGTAAAATTTACTATTTGTTTTGTAAATATGTTCACATTTTTACAAGATTTTTATATTTTTCAGTATATGAATACTGAAACCCCTTTCTGTACATTCAGTAGGTTAGTCAAAAACTATATGCCATGTAAAAGACTAAGTATTTGTAGTGTGGTTATACTATGAAAGACACTAAACTTCACATTCATTACAGCACCTACACTGTAGGAAAACATCATGTTGTGCTGGCTTTTGCTGCAGCTAGCTGATATTCCTTCCTCTTCCCACATACAGGGCACCCACCTATCTAGATGTGGCAGTGTTGCTGTTCTCACTCTCCAATGTTAAAATGACCTCTCAAACTTAGGTACAAATGCTCACTGCATATACAGAACCACACACTGTAGGAAACACAATTCAGAGATCAAAAAAATCGGATGCATATTTTTTTGAAGTTGCTTTTAAAGATAGCACCTGCCTAGAAGCTACAAGAAAATGCAATGTAGAGTTCACAGTAAAGGAAAACTCATTTTTAAATATCCATGGATATATAAAAGATCGCCCGGCAGTTGGACTCTAAGCTTCTGGCACGCAGTCTAAAGGGAAATCCTGTGAAATTTGGCAAAAATGCTTGAAACAGATTTATAGTACTTTGGTCTATAAGCCTGCATAAACATTAAGACCTAAGACTGCAATAAACTGCATAGCATGAATTGTTATAACAACAACACAGAGATAATTACGATTCCAGTCTTCAGTGTCACATGATCCTTCAGAAATTATTCTAATATGCGGTTTGCTGCTCAAACAACATTTCTTATTATTGTTGGCCAGAATAAGCTAGGTTGTGAACCATGTTATTTAATTTGTAAATGGTCTGGCTATGCATAACTAAGTTCATCCAGGGCTTTGTAAGTTTTACCAGCTTCTTTAGGGAAACTTCTGTCAGGTCTCTGAAATGGAAGGATTATAGCATAAATCAATTTTGATTACACTCTTGGAACTGTTCATTAACAATTATGCAATATTTGCTCTGATAATTAGTATTTTTACTTTCTAATGCCTTTCAAACTGAATACAAGTAAAGATTCTTTCATATTAATCTAAGCACTACATTTTCATCCAGCCTTGATGTTATTTTCCCCCTAGATAATAAAGTGAGCAGACAATATGGCTAAATATAAATATGCAGACAGACTGCTCTATGCGCTAACAATAGGTAATTAGTGGACAACTTTCAAATGTTAACATATGGTTCATCTATTTAAATATTTTTATGCCATGCAGCTCGGCAGAAATGTCTAAACTGCAATATTTCTTCTCTATCCGTTGCCTTCTGTTTTGGACATTCTTATTGCTTGATCATACTTGAACATGTCCTTCCCCTCCAATGAAAACCAAACAAAACAGAAAAATGACATGTTCACCAAGCTGTGAGCTCAAGGCAAAAGCAGAAATGCTTCCACTGTCTGAGTGAGAAAGAAAACAGCAACCTCTGACAGCCTCCAAGGCACAAAAAAAAAGAAAAACCACACACATCCAAAAGCATGGAAATATGTGGAAAGGACTAAACAAGCCAGAAGATCTATAAAGCCTAGAGTAAATTGATGATCAGCTGATAGCACCAATGAATTTCACTGCACCAGTGGAGACAGAACAAAATAATTTCACCCTCCACTTTTATTTTGGTCCTGGGATGACAGTAGAGACAGGTGATGATAATACAGTAGAGTATAATTTAAGAAGTCCACAGTAATATTGACACATGCAGTCATTCAAATACAGCTCTCGAATTTAGAAATGTCAGCAATGTAACAGTTTTTACACCCTTTCTATATGAATATGCCAAACTGCTGGATATGAAATGATGCTCTTTGGTTGCTTTTAGTTTTGTGTACACCCAAGATGCACGACTGCATCAGGGCGATAAAAATGTGCTGGGTTACAACCGATGCCTCACACAGGAAACTGTTATTCCTGTGACATCAGAGGGATGATAACAATTTTGTAAGGCAATAGTGCAACAAGCAGGAGCGCTTTGCTGACACTATAAAGACAGAGTCAGAAATGGCCGGGCAGTCTGTCAATGAACAAGTGAAATGATAGATACCAGGCCTTTATCGAATCAATACCGTTGTTTCCTCCCATGTTGAACAGGCTGCCATGCAGTGGACTAATTAGATGATAAAAAGTGATGGATGTGTATTAAATTCACCAGGCTCTTAAAAAAATGCTCCTTTGGGCTTTGTAGCATTTCCTGCTGACCTTTTAGATCCTAACTTTATTGTATGTGAATGCAATTAAATCAATCCGTCCGATAGCACCGGTGCTGTTTGCGGGGCTTAACTACACGCAGGAATTCGGTTGACTGCGACGGGAAAGCCGGGAGATTGAATTTGTAATATTGTCAACAGCGTCTGTGTAATCAACAAGAAAACAAACAAATGAAACATTTCCAAGAAGCATAGTTGTGTTCCATGAAACATAAAATAGATAATGAGCGATTTCCTCAGTCAGGCATGATAAAAATTGGAAGAGTAAAAGCCTATTGATCCTAATGTCATTACTCAGAAAGATAATGAGAGATGACAAATTTGAGCTGAAATAAAAAGTCACAGAGGACAGGTTGCTGGGAAGGAGAATCAGAATGACTTCTGAAGGGGTCACGAGCTCTGGAGAGAAAGAGCGCGGCAAACCGCAGAGAACGGGCAGGATAACCATCAGGGGCCATGGGGAGTCTCGCATCTCGCTACTAGAAACTAGAGGTCAAAGAATTTCCCTGCGGACGTCCACTAGGCCGTGCTTTGCCCTGGAGACATCAGCCCTCTTATGAAGGCTTTTCTTCTCATTAAGGTTCTCCTACAGATCCTTCAGACCCCCGTAGCAGAACAGAATGGCAATGAAACACTCAGGAGCTATTGTTAATAAGACTGTTGTTCAATTGCAGGGTGAACACCTTATAGAGTGACTGTCTTATATAGCACTATAGTATTATCTTTTATTATCTTATAGAGTGACTGCCTTATATAGCACTATAGTATTATCTTTTATATCTTGATTTGACAAGAATATACTCAAAGCGGGTCAAGACAGTCTTAAGACTAGATTTATAGCTCAACAATCAGTTTAGGTTAACGTCATAAAAAATGCATCAAAATAGTGATGCACAATATCGGTACCACATAGGTTATTGGCCAATAATGTTTTTATTTGCTTGATATTTGATATTTGATATATAGTGGTTTGATATATAGTGGTTGTTAATCACTTGCTGTCATCAAAGTTTATTTTTAAATAAACTAATAACACACCGATAATAAATGTAATCAAATATCAGAATATCTATTTTTCATACTGTAAATTATAAATGTTTGTGATGTTTAAATTGACTTTTAAAGGGTTAATTTCATTTTTAGTGTTTATTTACATTTACAACAGGTGCTGAATTGGTTAATAATGGATATTTATTTGTGCTCATTTGCTCTATTTTTTACATTTAACCAACTCTGTGGTTATTTAACAATCAAGTTCTAATAACAAACAAACTGTTAATTGTAATCTTTAGCAAATATTATAAAGTTTTGATTAGGGGTCGACGATATTTGTTTTTCAGGGCCGATGCTCATACTGATTATTACAGATCAATAACCAATATTTTGAACCAATATGTATCAATATAAAAATGAAAATTTATGTCAAAATTTACTCAGAGAGGGTCAAGACAGTCTTAAGATTGCATTTATAGCTCAACAATAACAGTTAAGGTTATAAAAATCACAATATCGGTGATGCACAATATCGGTACCACATTGGTTATTGGCCAATAACTGTTTATTGTTTATTTATTTTATTATTATTATTATTACTATTATTTGATATTTGATAAATATAACCATCATTGATACATAGTGGTTGATAATGGATATTTATTTGTGCAAGTGATTTATTTGTTAATCACTTTTTGTAATTTTACACTTACTTAAAGTACATTTTTAAATACACTATAACACACCAATAATAATTGTAATTTTTATCAGTTATCACAATGAATATCTATTTTTCAGATTTTTTTAGTTGTTTATTTACATTTATGACAATTGCTTAATTGGTTAATACTGGATATTTATTTGTGCTCATTTGCTCTGTTTTTACATTTAACCAGATTTGTCATCATTTAACGATTTAGTCAATTTTCATGTACACAAATAAAACTCTTCATTGTAATCTTTAGTAATATTATAAAGTTGTGATTGGGGTTGACCGATATTTGTTTTTCAGGGCCGATACTTATTATTACAGATCATGTAGACTGATAACCGATACTTTCAACTATATATATATGTTTGATGTAAAAATTAAAATTAATGTCAAAATTTACTCAAAGAGGGTCAAGACCATCTTAAGATTGCATTTATAGCTCAACAATAACAGTTAAGGTTATAACAATGCAATGCACAATATCGGTACCACATTGGTTATCAGCCAATAGCTCTTTTTATTTATTTTTTTTATGACTATTATTTGATATTTGATATATAGTGGTTAATATTTAAAGTATTATATTTACAGTATTTGTGATTTATTTGTTAATCAATTTCTGTCATGTAACACTTATTTAAAGTTCATTTTTAGATACACTATAACACACTAAAAATAAATGTATCAAATATTTATAAAATATCAGAATGAATATCTATTTTTCAAATTGTAAATTAGTCTGGTGTAAAAACAACAACAACAACAAGTCAAAATTTACTCAAAGAGGGTCAAGATAGTCTTAACACTCAACAATAACAGTATCAATATCGGTACCACATCGGTTATAGGCCAATAACTGCTTTTTTTTTTTTTTTTTTTTTTTTTATGATTATTGCTTGATATTTGATATATAGTTATTGATATTTATTTGTGTAAGTGATTTAAGTGTGTTTTTCAGGGCCGATGCCGATTATTATAGATCAAGTAAAGTGATAACCGATACTTTGAACTGATAACTATGTCTGGAATAAAAATTTATGTCAAAATTAAGAATAAAAAGGGCTCTAAGAAAAACATTCTTTAAATTCTTTTATTGGCAAATTGGTTTTGAAAATGACCAGTACCGATAACCATAAAATGCTTAATATCGGCACCGATAATTGCAAGGCCGATATCCAGTCAATCCCTGATTAAATTATCTTTTAAAATGATTAATTTTAGTTTTTAGTGTTACAGTTTTTAGATTTTAGATTTGTACAAAATAGTATTTTAATATCTAATTTAACATGATTTTAGATTAGCAGCTGAACTTAAAAAACAAAACAATACTCAAATAAAACAAAGATCATTGCGAGCGAGAGATTTAAAACTTGGTTCAAGTAATTATAGTCTGCCTCGACCCAGATTCCACTCCACAATATATGTTTTATCATGCTCATTTCCCAAAATGGCTTAATTATTATAAAGAAGAAAGTCAACAGTTATGTTGTTTCTAGACCATCTGGGATAATCACATCCTGAGGAAAAGGTGACCAATTGTAGAATGGGAGCAGGTGTGAGACACTGAGAACCACCTCAGACAAAAGGATATCAGAATGTAATCAACATACAGACCACAGCTGTTACAAAAGGAGCAACCTCATTTACATTAAGGGGAGTAAACTGTAACTGTATAAAAGGTTTGAGATTAGGATGTTCTGGGTTCATTCTGACTCCGTTGAACCCAAGGTACTACATGTACTTTGCCACTGCTATGCTGCAATAACAACTTCATCGAGATTTTCTATGGCCTCTTCACTTTTTCTTACAAAGGTGAAGACGTTTAAAAAAAAAAAAATGGGTGAGTGACTTAAGATCATTTCTATCTGCACTATAACACTATCCTCTAAATCATGTAATACATGTTTGTAAAATACATAAATTATTTTGTTTGACTAATTCTGAGAACAAGAATCTCTTCAAGGAGAAAAGTTGTCTTCTCCCTTTCCTCTCAAGAGAACATTGGTATATTATTTATTTTTCCAGAACTTCAGCTGATGCAACACTTTCCCTGCTGAGCATTCAATCTTCAAACATAACTCAGAGCAACAGAGAGAAGCAATTGAATGCCAGTGGAATGGTGAAAACACCCCGGAAAGCAATCGGGAAGTGAAAGATCTCTCAAATAGTTTAAAAAGTATCAGAACAGCTTGTAATAGATCTAAGGCCTCTAATGACCCCTTCTCGGGATGTCCCTCAGATTGATGACTTTCGCAGGCTTTTGCCCAGGTGGCACATGGGAGGAACGGGTCCAATACATCATCTTCACCTCTGGCTGGGACCCCCAGGACACGTGACGTCATCTCCCCCAAAGGGCCCACCGGATTTCCACCAGAGCTATGTCTAAAAGCACCTGTAGAGCGGCGACACATCCCTGAGTCTGCAAAGACTCCCCGAGCACCTCCCAGGTGGAGCACCCTCAGCATAATTAGGGTGGAATCTGCTAGGACTTCTAGTCTAGGGTCATTCATCAAACAGATCACCCACAAGATTAATGTGGCCCCACAGTAGCACTGCAATGGATTGCTGCCACTTGCTGAGATCATTAGCGTTGGCTCGGCCGCCACCGCAAAAGGGGGCTTTGCTCAGTGAAAAGTGAGATCTGCAGCTTTGCATACTAAATGAATAGTCCATCATCGCCTAATTAAGAGATTATTGGAGACGCTTGTGTCCAGTCCCCTGGACGGTAAACCATAACTGAAGGGCAAAAGAGATAGATTAGCTCCACCTGCTTCATGGCAAAATATAACATAGTGAAAATCCTGACAAAAGAAAGCAGCAAAACATGGGTTGCTGCAAATACATAGTGTTTAAAGGAAAGTCCAGCGCAAACTTATGCCGTTTAGTTTTGCAGAACACAAAAGAAAACATTTGGAAGAATGCATGGACAAAAACAGCTAAAACACTAGCCATAATTAGAACTAGTTTTCTAAACAACATTTGTGTTATTATCACCCAACGTCTGTGATTTTATATGCCAATTGGAATCGGGCATGTTTTTTAAAGAGTTTGGAGTGTGTGTTTTCTAAATGTGGGCATTACAGAAGGCCATGTGCATGCATCGTGTCTTTTTTAATGATTTTTCAAATTATTATTATTATTATAAAAAAAAAAAAAAAGAAAAGAAAAAATAAAAGGATTAGTTCAACAGGGACCAATGGGTTGAAGTTCCAAACTGCAGTTTCAATGCAGGGCTCTACATGATCCCAGCTGAAGAATAAGGGTCTTATCTAGTGAAGCGATAGGTCATTTTCAAAAAAAACAAAAATTATATTATTGAAGTAAGCGGAAGTACTGACCCAGTGTTTACAAAGTGAACGTGCAAAGAAAGTCAAACGC
Organism: Labeo rohita; assembly: GCF_022985175.1. Lineage (NCBI taxonomy): Eukaryota > Metazoa > Chordata > Actinopteri > Cypriniformes > Cyprinidae > Labeo > Labeo rohita. The sequence goes on along the minus strand of NC_066871.1, from coordinate 9,110,218 downwards.
CCTTTATAAAAAAAAAAAAAAAAAAAATAACATTCAAAAAAAAGGGTAAAACAACCACGTCAGATGATTTTGAAGTTGGAGGAGAAAATGAGATGGACTTTTTCGCCCTACACTACCTTTTTGAACCGGAGTACACAGACTGTGCAAGACTTTTCCACTGTGATTACGCAATGCGTGAAGACATGCATGGGCATCGCACAGCTAGAGCAAGACGAACATTTGTGGTTAAAAAGTATATAAATTTTATTATTTTTTTAGAAAATGACTGTTGGTTTGCTAGATAAGACTCTTATTCCTCAGCTGGCATTGTGTAGAGTTCTTTGAAGCTGCAGTGAAACTGCAATTTGGACCTTTAACTCATTGATCCCCATTAAAGTTCAATATACGGAGAAAAATTCTGGAATGTCTTCCTCAAAAACCTTCATTTCTTTTTGACTGAATAAAGAAAGACATGAACATCTTTGATGACATGGGGGTGAGTAAACTATCAGGGCATTTTTATTCTGGAAGTGACTTTTAAATACAATTCACACAAGTTTAAAGAACTGGAACAAACTCACATAACTGAACAGAGAAATCTAGAAAATATCTTACCTGACGTAGATATTCCAGTTAAATGGCCAGTCCAAAAAGTTCTGTGATCCTACAAAACATGCTGTTAATGTGGCCAGTTGCATTATTGTCTGCTGTAAATAAAGTGCCACATTATTTTTTTTCTCAGTCATAAATATGCATACAAATTACAGTAAAGTGCAACAGTTACCATACAATGTTCAGCAGTGGTCATAAAGGATTTAAACCATAATCCATAAAGTATTAAAGTAAATTTTTAATCAATTTCTTCTTGGAATTTCAGAGATGTGGATTTGGACTTTTGGTTTTTGTCAAAAAATAGCAGATAATTCAGTGAAAGATAAACACCGACATTCTGGATTTGGACGGCAATAAAATCACTGACTAGCCCCTGGGGGGTTAGTGTGCAAATGTTAGCTCAAAAAAATATAAGGTGAATAATGGGATAATACAATATCAGCATTTGTACTGAGGTTGTGTGAGAAAAACACAGATTTGGCAGATTCAAGCAAGATTAAAACTCAAATTTCAATAATGTCTTATAGAAAAACTATAGCCTGAATAGAGCTAAACTAAGTCAACTTGGACCCCATTGACTTTCATTATATGCACATATTCTGTGTTGTGCAGAAGACAGAAACAGAAAATAATACAAAAAATGCTTACATCTTCTTGAGAAATTATTATGGCCCTTTTTTGTTTGTTTGTTTGTTTGTTTTTTTGAAAGTGCAGCATATGTAAGGTTAGTGTGCAAATGGCTCAGGTTAGTACAAAAATGAGGAAATAAATAGGATAATAAAATATCAACAATCACAGACATCTGCATTCAGACAGGATAAGATTTCTCAGAGGAGCACTGAGTTTGCAAAAAAAAAAAAAAAAAGAAAAAGAAAGGAAAAAGAAAAAGAAATAGCAGGTAATTTACTATGACATTTTTATAGAGGTTGTGTGAGAAAACACAGATTCAGGCAAGATTAAAACTCAAATTTCAACTTGGACCCGATTGACTTTCATTATATTCACATATTCTGTGTTGTGCAGAAGACAGAAAATTATACAAGTCTGGAACGACGTGAGAGTGAGTTAATGATGACAGAATTTCCATTTTTGTCTGAACTATCCCTTTAAATCCCTGAAGAACACCAATTAATATTTAAACGCACAGGTTCAGCTTGGCCAATCAGGAGGCTCATAGCCAGAGCCAGCACTTACAATTCCAGTCTTGAAACTTGGTAAGCTTTGCATCATCTTTGTAAGTCCCAGCGTTGTTGTAAAGACCATCCGAGAGGGCTGAGGCACTGAAGCACTTGAGGTAAGAGGGCTTATTAACATTCATGACCGTGAACAGACCACAGTTTCCCTGATAAAATCCCGGAGGTGTTAAGTAGTAAAGATTTGCTACATTCATTAACAAAGAAAGAGACGGAGCGTTTTAAAACCCCCAGCTCTCTTCCAAATGATAAGAGATCACCAAAGCCATTAGGAAAATCAAGAAAGACAGCCCACTTGTTGTGTAGGAATCCTGACATGGCTGAACACTGTGAGAGATGGAGCAGAGAGACTAGCTCCACTGGCTGAAAGCCTCCCAGTGTATAAGGCTTGTTTTTCATCGACTGTGTCAGGAATCAAGAGGGCTAATCCCTAGGAGACTTCAGATGAAAGTTTCAAAAGAAATAATGAAAGGCACATTGCCTCGGGGTGCATATCGGGGTGAACATATAGTGAGTCGGGGAGAGCTGGAGCAGTGGCGCACGACAGGCATGCAGTGGAGAAGAACGCAACCATATTTCTTGCCTGCCTCCACCCCCTCCAGTCCAGCTAAAAATACATAATAAAGATTAGAAAAACCAACAATCTCACCCCAAAACATACTGACCAAAACGAAAAGAGCGCAGCTGTATCAAACATTTTGAAATCTCAAAATAACTAATCTTAAATGAAAGAAATTAACGTCCATGCTGCCAATTAAATACTAGATTAGATCCAATTAGTTAAGAGCCCTCATGGGATGGATTCACAACAGACTTGGGTATTTGAGCAATGCAAAAATTAACAAAATTAATATAAATTAACCAAATTTGAACATTAGTCAAGGTCAGAACCATATTTAACTGGATGGGTGTTTAACAAAGCTGTAAAACAGAAGTACACATCAAAAAATGATTTTCTTTCTTAGAAATTTTCTTAGAAACCAATTTTTGAATCAGGATACATTTGATTGACAAGTAAAATGAATTAAGATATTATGTCTTGTTTTCTAAAAATATCCATTTTTTTTTTTAGTTTTTGCTTAAAACAAACATCTGCCATAAATATCTGCCATTAGGGCAAGAAAAATTATCTTGTTTAACCTCTGAATAAAGATTATTTTTCTTACCCTATTGACAACCCTTGGTATATTCACATGAGAATATTTCCAGAGGACAATAAATTGATGTTAATTTGTAAATAAAACAAAGATGACTGGAGTATATTTTAGAAGAAAATACTATTTCAGATTTTCTTCAAAATTTCAAGTTTAATTCAATGTGTTACTTTTGATTTCTTACTATAAGTGACCACACATTCTCTTTTTTTTCAGACATATCCTGGCCAGCTTTTCTAAATTGCCTAAAATGCCCAGATTTTGACTTTGTTTTATCATACTTGTTTAAGGTAGTGACTTTTTTTTGTACACTGTACAATCTACTAAATGGACTGTACATCTACTCTTTACAGCATAATTTTTGTCAATGTCAAATTAAATATGCCATCTACACTGAGTAAAACAATGTACTGAACATACTTTGCAGATGCTTTTATGTAAAGTGACTTACAAATGAAGACAATGCTAGTAGAATCAATTAATCCAAAAGTAGTGCTGCTGCAGATGTGTAGAATTTTCCCTTCTTTTTAAGCACAAAACATACAAAGACACTAGTTAGTTCAGGGGTGCTCAATCCTGTCCCTGGAGATCTACTTTCCTGCAGAGTTCAGCTCCAACCCTGATCAAACACTCCTGAACCAACTAATTAGGATCTGAAGGGGCACTTGATAATTACAGACAGGTGTGTTTGATCAGGGTTGGAACTAAACTCCGCAGGAAGGTAGATCTCCAGGAACAGTGTTGAGCACCCCTGAGTTAGTTAGTAAAGTGCTCCTGGAAGAGAATCTGTTTTTTGAAGATGGATCAATGGATCTCCAGGTGAAGGTTGGTAATTTGTTCCAGACAGCGAGTGTGAAGGATTTTGAAAGTGACCTTACTGTGATGACACTGACCGCAGAGAGCAGGATCCGTGTTTGGCTAAAAATCAATATCCTTTGTAATGCCAACATTATTACCAATGGTCTAAAAGGAATTCAGAGTAAGCAGGTTGGCTGCATCTTAATAACGCAAATATTTTATTATTTAGTAGACCTCTAACATAGGTCTCTTATTTATTCAGCGACCTACATTATGGGCTCTGGCTCTGTATTGAGTCCTTTCCACAGGCATTACCCACAAGTCCCTTAGCAGTATTTCATGAAAGCACTTCAATATCTACCAGTGGTCCAGAGCCTTTCTGACTTTTATCTTCTTTGAAGTCCAACTCTTCATCAGGAAGAGACTGCTATGGCATATCAGTGCGGTTTCACTCCTCACATTGCAAAAGGACCCCTTATCTGCCTCTTTGTGTTGTCAGTGGACACACAGATGTCCAGTCGTCCAGAAAAAAATGCAGGTCCTTTGGGGAGAAATATGTCTAAACTTTAAAGGCATGTGATTCGCTCTGTGCTAAAGGCCATTTTGCACTGCAATTTGTCTGTGAGTACTTGTAAGTACTTTTTTTTTTTTTTTTTTTTTTTTGTTAAAGAAATAATGAAGCAACTAAACGTTTTAAAAGGAATCCTGTGAATAAGTGAATAAGCGTCATCACAGACTAGTGTTGAACAGTACAGGCTATTTTTTCCTGTTTAAAAAAATATATTATTTCAGTAAATGATTCTGAGAGAAATACTTGCATTACATTTAATAAATAATTGTTACCATGAGTCTGAAAGTCTGAAACAGCATTTAAGCATTACCTACAGTTATTACACACACTGTAAAAAAAAATATATATATATATATATATAGAGAGAGAGAGAGAGAGAGAGAGAGAGTCAACTTAAAACAATTTCTTACCCTGCTGCCTTAAAATTTTAAGTTCAGTCAACTCAAATAAGTTTAGTCAACTTGAAATGTTAAGTTGTACTAAGCGACAACTTGCATATTTTAGTTGAGTTGACTAAACTAAAAATTTAGTTGGTTAAACTTAAAAGCTGGGTTTGTTACCCAGCCGCCTTAAAATTTTAAGTTGAGTTAACTCAAATATCTAAGTTGTCTCTTAGTACAACTTAACATTTCAAGTTGACTAAACTTTTTTGAGTTGACTGCAGTGGGGTAACAAATTATGTTGACTTAACAATTTTTTATTTTTTTTTTTAACTACTTAAGTATTAAATCAGTTATCCTATAACAATAAAAATAACAACCCAACCAAAATCCAAAATGAAGAGAATATACTATTTTTGTTTGACTTTACTTACTTATTTTGTCCTATAAGCAAAAACCTTCACTAACAATGATGTGTGTCCACTTATTTATGCAAATGAGCCATTAGTGTAAACTTGCTGAACGGAATTTTATGGATTTTTGACCAATTTTTCCAAGTCCCCCTGCCATCACTAATTTTATCCCTTAAAGGGATAGTTCACCCAAAAATGAAAATTACCCCATGATTTACACAACCTCAAGCCATCCTAGGCGTGTAAGCATTACTTTTTTCTTTTAGACGAATACAGTCAGAGTTATATTAAAAAATGTCCTGGCTCTTCCAAGCTTTATAATGCCAGTGAATGGGTGCAGAGATTTTGAAGTCCAGTAAAGTGCATCAAACTATCATAAAAAGTGCTCCACATGGCTCCGGAAGGTTGATAAAGGCCTTTTGAAGCAAATCGATGCATTCGTGTAAGAAAAATATCCACATTTAAAAGTTTATAAACCATAGTCTCTAGCTACGCCTATGTCCTTCATCATTCGCTGGAATGCCACTCTCTCATGCATGTGCATACAACAATTAGCGGAAGCTAAAGATTACGGCTTATAAAGTTTTGAATATAGATAATTTTCTTACACAAACACATTTATTCACTTCAGAAGGCCTTTATTAACTCCCCGGAGCTGTGTGGAGCACATTTTACGATGGATGGATGCACTTCATTGGATTTCAAAATCTCAACAGCCATTAAAAAGCTTGAAAGAATCAGTACATTTTTTTATATAACTCTGATTGTATTCGTCTGAAAGAAGAAAGTCATATACACCTAGGATGGCTTGAGGGTGAATAAATCATGGGGTAATTTTAATTTTTAAGTGAACTATCCCTTTAAAACTGATTTTTGATAACAAACAACATATTCAAAGACAGATACTTGCATCACATTCATGCATTCACATTAGTAATTAAGATCCTTTAATATTCTTGTTTCTACGGTCATATGGTCATTTAGACTGTAGAGAAGGGTTATAAAATGTGCTGAAAAAAAAAAATCATTGTAAAAGGGATGTTATAATTGGTTTTACACATGCAGTGTCGAAGATAAATGAATGTAGCGGACAAAAAAATGTCCTTTTCCCAACCGCTTGTTAAGTGCTAATCTTTCCGTTTGATATAAAGTGCTGTGGGAACCCGGAGTTGCTCTGCTAAATCGACCACGTTCCCCTGACTGTGTTTAACAAAGAGCGTAGTGTCACAGCTCACGGCTTACTCTCTCAGTTCATTGCGTTCGCTCTGCACTGCGGCTCACACAATAAACCACTGATTCCGCACACCTACCCGACGCATCAACGGTCAACAGACATGATACGACACAACACAAGCCACTGTCTCCTGACTTCAATTCGTCCGGCAAGGTTAGGTTTTGATGTTTATCTCCTCGCCGGAAATAATACATCTTTAATAGTGGGTGGAAACAGGGGTGTTTGTTAACGTAAGCTTGAGGTGTCTAGCAATGTGAACGTGCAGCACCGACTCCATAAATAAAACAACGCGTACGTGTGCGTAGGCCTATTGTGGCAAGTGCAGAATATTTCCCTGCAATAAGAGAAAACCTCCAGTACAAAAGATGGTTATTGCCATGGCAAAGAAGTCTCGTAGGCTCTGTCGGTTTTCCACGTTTAGAGGTAAGTAGGAACAAAGCTTTTCACGGTCATTTTATGTTCACTGATCTATTGTTGAGAGCCTCTCTGAAGGGCTGGATTGATAATTGAATGTGAGTCATAATACGAATGTTTCCATGAACTGAGAGGGTCAGCTCACACATTCTGTTCACATGTCATAATGCAGTGCATTTCAAATCCCATTTCAGACCGTTAAGAGGGTACATAAAGAGGGAAAGAAGAAAAAAGACACCAAGGTCACTGTGCAGACTCAGGAAACCCAAAAGGGACGTTTCAAACACATTAATGCGGGCCACGTAGTAAAACGAGAGCAACACAAGCAATATCATCAATTCACAGGTCTTTCAACTGTCCAATTAGTCTTATCTCCTCTTTGCAAGAACAAAACGGAGTCATTTAAAAAAAATACGCCGATAGAAAAGCTGAAATGTAACTGTCCCTTGAGTAAAGTGCAGAATGTATTACCTATTTAATTTTCCTAATTATGTAATGATTTCAATACGGTGCTTGTGTCGCGGTTTTGCGGCACAACAGATAGCTCTCGCGGTGATAAATTGAGATTTCAATTAAAGATGGCGTTTATTAATAAAAACGATCCTGACGCGTCAAAGCGATTCACTTCAAAATAGCTCAGAGGAGCATCTTGAAATTTCACCTTGATTAAACTTTACAAAGGAATTAAAGATCTTTTCTCTCAAATCCACTCATGGGTGAAACATACCGTGGAATATTACTGTCCACCTTGAAGACTTCCTCTGTAAAAAAACAGGAGACACGTTCAGATATTGCATGTCCCCTCTGCCAGCTTTTGAAGAAAGATCTCGCATTCAAGGACATATAAAAGATAATGCCGTTATATCAAAAAGACACCCATCTCCCCTAGGAGAGCGCAGGGTGCTGGCAAAACAGCGTAAATCATAAAGCCGACGGCATTGACTATAAACTCTGCTGACCGTGGACTGTAGTTCACCATTTCATCATCGACTGGAAATACCATTTCTGGCAACATATGTAACGGAGTTATGTAATTTAATTACAAAATAAATGTAACTGTAATCTGAAAAAAAAAGTGTAATTAAATTACAGTTACTTAAAAAATGATAATTATTACAAAGGTGGTTACATCTAAATATTTTCACACACATTTAATTGATTTCTTTCCCAAATTGCATTGCACATGCTTATTCGTTAACTGTTTTATGTCCTATTTGGGTTTGTGTATTTATTTTTTAAGATTGACTAAAGCTATTAAACTATATCTCATGACTTTAAAATTTGTATCTAACCTCAGAATGATCTCAAAGTCAAAAGAATAAATTATTCTAATTTATTTCAAGTATTTTGTACTTACTGTGACACTAATCAGTGTTGAGTACTACTGCAAGGTTAGCCCTGCCTGCTTTAAATGTTTCAAAATGTTAGAGTTAGAATTTAGAAAAGTAATCAAAACATAATCAAAAGTAATCAGTTACATTACTTTATTAAAGTATCTGAAATACACTACCAGTCAAGTTTCTTCTGCTCACAAAGCCTGCATTTATTTGATTCAAAGCATAGCAAGAACAGTGAAATTTTGAAATATTTTACTATTTAAAATAACTGTTTTCTATTTGAATACATTTTAGAATGTAATTTATTTCTGTGATTTCGAAGCTGAATTTTTAGCATCGTTACTTCAGTCACACTTCAGAACTAACTCTAATATTCTCCGATTGAGTGATTGAGGTGTTGTGTTAAACGCTAAATGCAGCTAAAGTAAACAGGCTCGTCACTCCACAGAGAGAAGAGAGGGGCGGGGTGAGCGGAGCTCATTTGCATTTAAAGAACAATCCATCAGAATGGGATGATTTTTGCAGAGGTAAGGTAAAAAGGGTGTTGTTTTACACTACCAATGAGAATTTTTAACCAAAGTATATTATTGTTTCATTAAGACCCTAAATAATCATATCAACTTGTGGAAAATGGGCATCGGATGACCCCTTTAACGGTTTTACATACTGATAACTACAATAACAATAAATGTTATTGTTATTGTAGTTATTACTGCAATTTAAAATAAAATAATATATATATATATATATATATATATATAATTTAAATATAATGTTTACCTGAATATATTCATTATTCCAGTCTTTAGTGTCACATGATCCTTCAGAAATAATTTAAAAATGCTGATTTGTTGCTCAAGGAAAAATTGCTTTATATTTTTTTTTATGTGTGACCCTGGACCACAAAATCAGTGGTAAGTATCACAGGTATTTTTGCAGCAAGGGCCAAAAATGCACTGTCAAATTATCAATTTTTCTTTTATGCCAAAATCATTAGGATATTAAGTAAAGATCATGTTGCATGAAGATATTTTGTAAATTCCCTACCGTAAGTATATCTAACCTCATTTTTTAATTAGTAAATATGCATTGCTAAGAACTTCATTTGGACAACTGTAAAGACGATTTTCTCAGTCTAGATAAGTGAGTAGTTCAGTAATGCATGAACTAATGTTAACAAACTGACTCTTATTGCAAAGTGTTACCAATTAAACCATATACAGCTGTAAATTTTTCATTTACATTCACAAATTGCAGAGTATCATAACATTATGCAGCAGAATAACCTTAGGTCAATTATATATGCAGCTATCTGAAATTGCGCTAACAATAATTCACAATTGGGTCATTTGGAGCATATTGTGTCAATCCCTCATTATTGCTCTCCGTTTCTAACAGCGTGAACTTAGAGCTAAATGAACTTAGAGCTAAATAATAAAATAACTTGAGAAGCCCAATCTCGGCTCACTCATAATTCAGATGCATATTGCTACACTTTTCTGATTGCTTGTTAAGAGCCACAAACACTCAGACCCTGTTGATGACATTCATTATTTCCATGTGTTTCCTCTAGTACTAACCATTTGATCTCAAGTACATACTTTAATAAGCTTTCTATAAAAATAAATGAGATGGGGATTGTGTTAGCAGTAGTCGCCTTTTCCTCCGGGCATCAGGGACAAAATGCTTGTGATTAATAATTCATATTTTCTACTTGATGCCTATCATCACTGAAATAGTTTCCGCCAGCTTTATCGCCCTCCCCACTCCGAAAATGATGGGCTCCTAAGCCCAGAACACCTCCGCCGTCCCCTAAATTAATAATGTTGTTCTTGGAATCGCGCTGGTTTGAATCATGATAGCCAGCAAGCTTGTCATGATTGGGCATGCGTGTAGAAAAAAACAATGCTGAATGCAAAATGTGAAGTAGATATTACCACGCTGCACATCAATTCTGCCATACTTCTGAAGTATGATGTCTCTGAGTATGCAGGAGCTGTCTATGTAAAATGAGAGGTGATCGGAGATGGTTTCTGCCCTCTGCCTTGAAGCTCTCCTGGGAGACCAATCTCCTGTATGCTCCTCGGGAAGCCATGATCCAGAACCCCAGAGGTTAGCTGATACAGAGTTTGGAATGAAAAGTGAAGTTTCATTATAAGACAAGTGCAGATCCCATTATGGTATTATGCATCTGCCCACTGCTGAACGGAAATATTTAGCAGAACCCTTGGTGACCTCCTCCTTGTTGAAATGATAAAAGCAGCGAGCACTTTGTAGGGCTGTTTCCAGGGGGAAAATAATGTTCTTGTGGACAGTTTGATAAACAGTTTTGATGGCCTCTGTGAAAACACACCCAGCAAAAACATTAAAGATTCATGTATATGTTGTGTAAACCTGAGTCATTTTTGCTTTGCGTTACCTTTTGAACTCTCCATCTTTTAAAAAATGAAGACGCTTGGACGCTTACATACTAAATTAAGGTTGTATTCTAAACGACTTACAGAAAAACACTTCAGTCAAATTCAGTCATTTAAAATTAATGAACTTAGCAAGAAAATCAGCATATCCAACATGACAAAGTAACTGAAAAAAGCCATTTTTGAGTATGCAATTGAGCATTTTAAAGTGATTTAATAACAACATTATTTTTAACAAACCTTGTTGAAGTTATAAATACCTTTTAATGTTTTTGTTCATGTTTTCTGACTAAAAAACTGTAATTTGTAACAATGCAATGAAATTTTGTTTGAAACATTTTAATAATAAATTGTGAATATACAGAAGTAAATCTAAATATATAGTTATTAAATCTGAATATATAGACGTAAATCAGAATGTTTATAAATCTGTCTGAATATACAGATACAAAACTGAATATATCAATGTAAAATATGAATATACATACAGAAGTAAATCCGAAAAGTCTGAATAAATATAAGTAAATCCGAAAATATAGTCGTAAGTTTGAATATATAAATGTAAATATGAATATATAGTTAAGTCTGAATATATAGATCAAATCATAATATATACATGTAAATTGTGTATACGTAGTTATAATTCTAAATATAAATGTAAATTGCAATATATAGATATAAGTCTGAATGTTTAGATATAAATCTGAATATATGAATGTAAAATATAAATATACACAGAAGAGTACATCTGAATATATAGTTAAAAGTCTGAATAAATTAAGTAAATCTAAAAAATATAGTTGTAAATTTGAATATATATATATATATATATATATAGAAGTGAAGTGAATCTGAATACATAATTAATTATAAAATTAAGTCTGAATATATAGATACAAATTGAAAAATTTATACATAAATTGTGTACAATATATAGATATAAGTCTGAATGTATAGTTAGAAATCATATGCATTTAAATTGTGTATATGTAGTTATAATTCTGAATATAAATGTAAACTACAATATATAGATATAAGTCTGAATATATAGATTCAAAACGTCTAGGTTACGTACGTAACCCTCGTTCCCTGAAGGAGGGAACGGAGACGTTACATATGGGAACTCGCTTGAGAGTCCAATCATCTCCAAGCCTTATTCAAAACATTCATGAACATTGGCGAGTGGTATTTGCATGCCAAGCCACTCCCCCGTATATACGGATATATAAGGAGGCGGCGTGCAACCACTCATTCAGGCTTTTGCTGAGGAGCCGAGCTGCAGCCCGGCGTCAGCGCGACGTCAGGTCGTGGCAGGGGATGTAACGTCTCCGTTCCCTCCTTCAGGGAACGAGGGTTACGTACGTAACCTAGACGTTCCCCTTCAGTCGTTTCACTACGACGTTACATATGGGAACAGACCCATGGAACAGGCCACGAACCAGACGTCGCGTTACGCAACACACCGCGTGCCGACAGGCGGACGTGTCAGCAGACGGATATGAGCGTAACCTTCCCAACGCCCTGGGGGCCAATAGGGGGCCCCACAGGGATGCCAGTTGTACTGAAGCAGGAGTTGGGGGGGGGCGGAGCACATGAAATCTCTACATGTGGAACACAAGAAATTCAATATATCCATAGATTTTAGGGATATATGAGGGAAACATCGGCCTTCTGGCTGACCGTGGAAAAATACTGAAACATGTTGCCACAACCTGCTGGGCGAAGGAGACCCAACCGGAGCACAGACAAGCACTACTCCGCACTAGGCCTGACTGCGGGGCATGGAGGACCCAGGTTCACCGGAGGGAACAACCGAGGGAAATAGCGCACAGATCCATTAGGAATGGCGCAGCAAGCCGACACCAGCCGGACTCCCGCTCGCCTGTGATGTCTATGTTAAGACACGGGAGGATACGGCCTCTACGCGAAGGTTGTAGAACCTGGCGAAGGTATTAGGTGTCGCCCAACCCGCAGCTCTACAGATATCTGCTAGAGAGGCGCCATGAGCCAACGCATAGGATGAGGCAACACTCCGTGTGGAGTGGGCACGAACACCTAAGGGGCATGGCTCTCCCTGGTTTTGGTACGACAGGGAGATGGCATCTACCACCCAATGGGCCAACCTCTGTTTGGAGACAGCATTCCCTTTCTGCTGACCTCCAAAGCAGACGAAGAGCTGCTTGGTGCGTCTGAAGTGCCGAGTACGGTCCACGTATATACGCAGAGCGCGAACTGGACACAGCAGCGCAGAGGCTGGGTCTGCCTCCTCCAGGGGCAGAGCTTGCAGGTTCACCACCTGATCGTGGAAAGGCGTGGTGGGAACCTTGGGCACATAACCAGGCCGGGGTCTCAGGATGACGTGAGAATCGCCGGGCCCGAATTCTAGGCACGCTTCGTCGACAGAGAAAGCTTGTAGGTCCCCTACCCTCTTGATGGAGGCCAGTGCGGTCAGGAGCGCTGTCTTAAGTGACAGATATTTTAGCTCAACTGATGCAAGTGGCTCAAATGGGGCCTCCCGCAGGCCCTGGAGGGCGACGGAGAGGTCCCAAGAGGGTATGGGGTGCGGCCTGGGGGGATTAACCCTTCTCGCACCCCTCAGGAACCTCACGATGAGTTGGTGCTTACCTAGGGATGTTCCATCCACTGCATCGTGGTACGCTGCAATGGCAGCAACGTACACTTTGAGAGTTGAAGGGGACAGCCTGCGCTCCAACTTTTCTTGCAGGAAGGAAAGCACTACTGCAACCGTACATCTCTGTGGGTCCTCCCCGCGAGAGGAACACCAGTCGACGAACAGACCCCATCTCAGCGCATAAGCCTGCCTTGTAGAGGGGGCTCTGGACTGAGTGATAGTTTCTATCACGGCCTGTGGAAGGCCGGAGAGGTCTGACGCGTCCCGTCCAGGAACCAGACGTGCAGGTTCCACAGATCGGGGCGCGGGTGCCAAATTGTGCCCATCCCCTGAGAAAGAAGGTCTCTCCTTAAGGGGATTTTCCAGGGAGGGGCTGCCGCGAGGGAAATGAGTTCTGGAAACCAGGTCCGGGTGGGCCAGTATGGCGCAACCAGCAGAACCTGCTCCTCGTCCTCCCTGATCTTGCACAGTGTCTGTGCAAGGAGGCTCACTGGGGGAAAGGCGTACTTGGGCCCTGGAGGCCAGCTGTGTGCCAGTGCGTCCCTGCCGAGGCTGTTGGGAGCCTCGTTGAGGGAGTAGAACCGCTGGCAGTGGGAGGATTCGGGGGAAGCAAACAGATCTATCTGGGCCTCCCCCGAAATGGCTCCAAATTAGCTGGACTGTCTCGGGGTGGAGTCGCCATTCTCCAGGATGGGTGGACTGCCGTGAGAGCTGGTCGGCTGCACGGTTGAGTTCTCCTGGAATGTGAACGGCACGTAGCTATTTCAGCCACGTTTGACTCCATAGGAGCAGATGGCGGGCGAGTTGTGACATGCGACGGGAGCGTAGACCACCCTGACGGTTGATGTAGGCTACAGTCGCTGTGCTGTCGGTACGAACAAGCACGTGCTTGTGACGCAACGTCGGTCGGAAGCGACGAAGGGCCAGAAGCACAGCCAACAACTCTAGGCAATTGATATGCCATTGCAGTCGAGGTCCTGTCCAGGAGCCCGATGCTGCTTGCCCGTTGCATACAGCACCCCAACCCGTGGAAGAGGCATCCGTGTATACCACAAGATGCCTGGAGACTTGTCCCAGGGGGGACTCCGGCCTGAAGGAAGGCCGGGTCTGACCACGGGCTGAACAGGCGGCGACACTGCGGGGAAACGCCAATCCGGAGTGTGCCACGGTGCCATGCCCATCTCGGGACTCGATCGTGTAACCAGCGCTGAAGCGGTCTCATATGAAGCAGGCCGAGCGGCGTCACTGCGGCTGCGGCTGCCATATGCCCCAGGAGCCTCTGAAATGTTTTGAGAGGGACCGCTGTTTTGTGTCTGAATGACTCCAGACACTTCAGCACTGACTGCGCGCGCTCGTTGGTGAGGCGGGCTGTCATACTGACCAAGTCCAGCTCCACACCGAGAAAAGAGATCCTCTGCACTGGGGAGAGTTTGCTCTTCTCTCGGTTGACCTGAAGGCCCAGATGGCTGAGGTGCCGGAGCACCAAGTCCCTCTGTTCGCACAACAGATCTCGCGAGTGAGCTATGAGAAGCCAGTCGTCGAGATAGTTGAGGATGCGAATGCCCGTCTGCCAAAGAGGGGACAGGGCAGCCTCCGCGACTTTCGTAAAGACGCGGGGAGAGAGGGAAAGGCCAAATGGAAGCACTTTGTACTGATACGCTCGACCCTCGAAAGCAAACTGTAGGAAGGGTCTGTGTCGAGGCAGGATCGAGACGTGAAAGTACGCGTCCTTCAGGTCGATGGCTGCGAACCAATCCTGGGGACGAATGCATGTTAGCATGCGCTTCGTCGTGAGCATCTTTAACGGCAGCCTGAGAAGGGACCGATTCAGGGCTCGAAGATCCAGGATGGGTCTTAACCCACCGCTCTTTTTGGGCACGATGAAGTAAGGACTGTAAAACCCTGACTTCATCTCGGCTGGAGGGACAGGCTCGATTGCGTCCTTCGCCAGTAGGACTGCAACCTCCGCACGAAGCACAGCGGCATGTGTGTCCGAATGGACAGAAGTGGAAAGGACGCCTCTGTACCTGGGCGGACGCCTGGTGAACTGAATCGCATAGCCGAGACGTACCGTCCGAATCAACCACCGCGAGGGGCTGGGAAGCTGAAGCCAGGCTCCCAGCCTGGTCGCCAGGGGTATCAAAGGGACGTTGACCGACGTGACCACAGTGGGGCAGCCTGGGGGGGGGGAAGGGGAAGGGGACTGATCCCAGAAGGAAGAACGTCCTGGAGAAAAGTCAGACTGCACTGGGCAGCGCTTACCTTCTTCCCTGGTTCCCGCGCTGGCGACATCAGGCTCCGAGTCCGAATCCGAGGAGACACTTCTGGGGCGCTGCTCAAAGAGGGAACTCGGGGCCAGAACCCCGGAGGTGAGAGAATTGACTCTTTCTGTGACAGCTCCCGGCCCTCCACCGGGAGTGGGGACGTTGATGTTGTCATCCCCCAAAGAGCGATTCTCTCCACCTCCGGGTTGCCCGCGGGTGACGGGTCCCTGAGACGCGGGCGGCGCCGCTCTCCCACGGCCAGCTCGACGTCGGGCTGCCAATCTGGGGTCATGTACCTTAGCAGGGGACGGAGCTGGTTGTTTGGAAGCCGCGGGGGGGGGCGCCCTCGGCGACAAGCAGGCGGAGGTTGGGGCCCTGCGGACATGGTTGGAATGTCGCGGCGGGGCAGGATGTGTTTAATCGCCTCCGTCTGCTTTTGAACCGCCGAGAACTGCTGGGCGAAGTCCTCGACGGTGTCGCCGAATAGGCTGCCCTGGGAGATAGGAGCGTCGAGAAACCGTGATTTGTCGACATCTGCCATCTGGGCCAGGGTCAGCCATAGATGTCGCTCCTGGACCACTATGGTGGACATCACCTGACCAAGGGAACGCGCCGTCACCTTCGTAGCCCGGAGGGCGAAGTCGGTGGCGGCACGGAGTTCCTCCATTGCACCCTGGTCAGAACCCCTCTCGTGCAGGTGTTTCAACACCTTGGCCTGGTACACCTGTAAGGTGGCCATAGCGTGCAAGGCGGTGGCAGCCTGTCCAGCGGCGTGGTAAGTCCGGCCCGCGAGAGCGGACGAGAACTCACACGCCCTGGGAGGGGAGATGGGGCCGATCCCGCCAGGTGGCAGCGCCGGGCGGGCATAGATGCACCGCGACAGCGCGCTCGACCTGAGGGACCGCCTCATAACCCCGGGCTGCACCGCCGTCGAGAGAGGCGAGGGGAGAGGAGCTGGGACGTGGACGAGAAGAGTGCGGGGCTCGCCAAGTCCTCACCAGCTCCTCATGCACCTCCGGGAAGAAAGGCACTGGGGAGAGCGCGGCGGTGCCGCGGAGCCCTCCCCAGAAACCAATCATCCAGCCTAGAGGGATCGGCCGGAGGTGTTTTGGGCACCTCCAGACCGATCTCCTTGGCGGCTCGGAGGAGCATAGCCGACAGTTCAGCATCTGTCTCAGACGGGGCGGCAACCGCAGAGGGGTACCGACCCGCCGAGTCGTCAGCCTCATCGTCAAACTCTCCCTCTGATGCTGCAGCAGACATCTCGACCTCCTGGGGAGCGCAAAAGGAGATACCCAGCCCGCTGTACGGGGAGGTATACTGCTTTGGCAGCTCAACGGGACTGCGCGGTGACGCAGAAGTCCGCGGGGCTTTGGGGGCCGACGGAACATTCTGCATAGTCACCTGAATGTCCCCCAAGTGCCTCGCCGCGGCAGCCGAAAAACCTTGACGGCTCAACGATTTACCGCGGGAAGACAACAAGGGGTGCCTACTCATGAATGAGCGGTGGGACTTTAACGCAGCCATGGACATACGTTTGCAATGAACGCATGTACCATCCGTGAACGCTGCCTCAGCGTGCTCTCGGCCCAGGCACGTGAGACAGCGATCATGTCCGTCCAAAGAGGCGAGGAAACTACCGCACCCGGAAGCGCACGGCCGGAGAGACATACCGGGAAGATGTCCTCGACAGCCGTGAGAAATTCACTCTTTTGAAATCCCGGTCCGCCCAGGGAGGAACCGCGGCACAACCGTGCACTCAAACGGGGCGCTCGCTGGAGTGCGGGAGGCGTTGATGCCGTGAAAACGGCAGCCCGCAGGATTATGCTAACGGCTGCCAAACGCTCTTTTAGAAGCAAGCTCTTTTAGTTGTTTGGCAGCACGTCAGCAGAGAGAGTGGAAACTCTGGAACTCTTTTTTTTTTTTTGTATGGCTCAGGAAACGAGGCTCCAAAAGCAAAAGTCTGAATGAGTGGTTGCACGCCGCCTCCTTATATATCCGTATATACGGGGGAGTGGCTTGGCATGCAAATACCACTCGCCAATGTTCATGAATGTTCATTGGCCTTTTGAATAAGGCTTGGAGATGATTGGACTCTCAAGCGAGTTCCCATATGTAACGTCGTAGTGAAACGACTGAAGGGGAACTAAATATATGTAAAATATTAATATACATACAGAAGTAAATCTGAATATATAGTTAAAAGTCTGAATAAATATAAGTAAATCTGAAAATATAGTTGAGTCTGAATATATAGATACATAACTGAATATATGAATGTAAAATTTGAATAAACATACAGAAGTAAATATGAATATATAAATGGAAATCTGATTATATAATTGAGTCTGAATATATAGAAGCAAATCATAATATATGCATATAAATTGTGTATATGTAGTTATAATTCTGAATATAAACTACAATATATAGATATTAGTCTGAATATATAGATTCAAAACTGAATATGAATAAACATACAGAAGTAAATCTGAATATGTGACCCTGGACCACAAAACCAGTCTTAAGTCACTGGGGTTTATTTGTAGCAATAGCCAAAAATACATTGTATGGGTCAAAATTATTGATATTTATTTTTTTATTTATTTTTTTTTTTTTATGGCAAAAATCATTAGGAAATTAAGCAAAGATCATGTTCCATGAAGATATTTTGTAAAATTCCTACTGTAAATGTATGAAAACTTAATTTTTGATTAGTCATATACATTGTTAAGAACATTATTTGAAGAACTTTAAAGGCAATTTTCTCAATATTTTGATTTTTTACACCCTCAGATTCCTGATTTTTAAATAGTTGTATCTCGGCCAAATACAGGTCCTATTCTAACAAACCATACATCAATGGAAAGCTTATTTATTCAGCTTTCATATGATGTATAAATCTTAATTTTGAAAAAATTACCCTTATGACTGGTTTTGTGATCCAGGGTTACATATATAAATAGAAATAAGATTATAGAATTACGTCTGAATGTATAGATACAAATCGTAATATATGCATTTTATATATGCATTATTCACAAATAATATATGCATATAAATTGTGTATATGTAGTTATAATTCTGAATATAAACGCAAACTACAATATATAGATATAAGTCTGAATATATAGATACAAAACTGTATCTATATCAATATCTCAAAAGTGCTCAGAATGCAGATCAAACTTTAATTATAAGGTGACAAAATTTAAACTGTAATATATAGTAGTTAAGTCTGAATATACACATACAAATTTAAATGTAAATTCCAAATACGTATAATTCTGAATATATAAATGTAAATTGCAACATACAGTGTAAGTCTGAATATATAGATACAAAACTGAATATATGAATGTAAAATATATGTACAGAAGTAAATCTGAATATATAGAAGTACGTTTGAATATATAAATGCAAATTGTGAATATACCTGTAGTTATTATTCTGACTACATAATAGTTAAAAATCAGAATGTACATTTTAAAACTTGGACATATAAAAATCTGAACATATATAGTCATCTCAAAGATAAATATAGATTTATTATTAGGCATGTCAATAAGCAGATATCCTTTCTATCCTTAAAATGTATCTACAAAACATATGAAAGGCATTTGATGGTGAAATGAAAATGTACTGCATAACAGAAATGATCAATCAAATCTCTTGCATAATTTCAAAGAAAATCAATTTGATTTTTTTTTACACTTATTATTACCTAGAAACATCAATCAACACAATCAAATTACAGAGAAATAATGGCATGAGTACATTTTCGAAACACAATCACTTTTTCTTGCACTTACGGCTCATCTAGACCAGGAACCTGCTTTTGCTTCATTTCACAGATTAAGAAATAATGAGGCTGGACTGACATTGATAAATTCACAAGCAAAGACAAGCGACAATGGATGATTTTTTCATTGTCTCAGCCCTCAAATCTATAAACTGGCCAATATCAGAGTTGGCTTATGCTCAATAGCAATCTATTCACTGCTTAAGTTAGATGTATTTCAGGTTTCTACAATGAGTGTTATACTTGTTTTGAATTCAAATGTTCTTTTATGGTATGTGAGGAATAATGTAATCATGGGGTGCAATAATAACGTCCTTTCTTCAGGACTGTTTTCACAGCACGTCATGTCAAGTACTCTGAGTGCTGTATCATTATACTGCTACCTGCAGCTGAATGGCAAGTGGAATATCATGTAGTTATTCTGTCAACTGCAGCGCAGGTTTTATAAGTTATTATAAAAAAATATTCTATAATTATAATATTTTATAATTACAGATATGAGTCAAACGGTTGATGTCCTTGCCTTACTCGGTCACAGTACAAAAGGCTGAAGTTGGTAAAAGCACCACACACATGAAGTTTCTGATCTCTTTTTGATGACAAGGGTCAAGCAGGCCGAGTAGAAATGATAGAGATAATTAAAAATCAAGTTGTCTTTATAAGGTTAGACTCTTAAAAATAAAGGTGCTTCAATAGAAGATCCTTTTTTGTCTAAGTGGTTCCATAAAGAACCGTTACCATCTGCAGAACCTTTCTATTTCACAAAAGGTTCTTCGTGGTGAAAGAAGGTTCTTCAGATTATAAAAACCTTTGCCTCAATGGTTCCTTGTGGAACAAAAAATGGTTCTTCTATGGCATCGCTGTGAAGAACCTTTCAAAGCACCTTTATTTTTTTAAAAATCCAGTTGATTTGCAATGGCAAGATTTATGCTGAAATACTACAATAGCTTCACATGAATGACATATAAAGCACATGTCATTTGAGGGACCAATTCAAAGTGTGTAATCATGACTGTGCATGCTCATTTAAAAAAGTACAGATTATTTCACAGAAATAAAGTACAACAGACCTCTGCCAGTGTATATTTTGCTATTGCTAAGTGTACTTCCTATTACTGTTAGTGTCTCAGTCCCCTGAGCAAACGTCTTTATTCCCTGAGAGTCTGATGGGTGACATTTTGATATCCCACAAGGCCAACAAGAATATGGTGAAGAACTGTAAACCAGTTATAATGAAGTTTTCGTCTGCATTTTGCTTAAAATGTGGTTTGCATATACACTGAAACATATAATACTGATATATAGACAGCATCTGAAACATAGATCATTCATGTATGAACAACTTTACAGATGTTTACAAACTCCTTTTAATTCAAGAAATTAATTCACTTTAGAATTAAAATTTCCTGAGAATTTACTTACCCCTATGTCATCCAAGACATCTTTCTTTCTTCAATTGAAAATAAATTAAGGTTTTTGAGGAAAACAATCCAGGATTTTTCTCCATATAGTGGACTTCAGTGGGACCCAATGAG
The DNA here is from genome assembly GCF_022985175.1 of Labeo rohita. Classification (NCBI taxonomy): domain Eukaryota; kingdom Metazoa; phylum Chordata; class Actinopteri; order Cypriniformes; family Cyprinidae; genus Labeo; species Labeo rohita. The sequence goes on along the minus strand of NC_066871.1, from coordinate 9,089,483 downwards.
CTGAAGGTCCAAATTGCAGTTTCAATGCAGCTTGCTGCACGGTCCCAGCCAAGGAATAAGTGTCTTATCTAGTGAAATGATCGGTCATTTTCTAAATAAATATATATATATATATATATATATATGAAGAGTTCAGATGCAAAACCAGCTAAATCCATCTGACATCTTTCTTTAAAAAATGCATTTTTATCAGGCTCAGATGTATAGGTTTCTATGTAAGTACCGGTACTTCTGATTGGGCTGAGGATGGAATTTTAGCAAGTTTGAAGAAAAATTATTCGATGGACGTATAATATGTGTTGAGAGCATTCACTCAGTATCATTATCTCATTTTTGACCGAGATGGCTTTTAGCTGGTTTTGCATCTGAACTCTTCATATATACTTTTTAACCACAAATGCTCATCTTGCACTAGCTCTGTGATGCGCGTCAACGACTTTACTGATTACGTAATCAAAGTCATGCGTGGTTAGCTCTTTGTCTGTGTACTTTCGTTCAAAAAGGTAGGTTAGGGCGAAAAACGTCATGCTCTAACTTCAAAATTGTCTGACGTTGTTTTACCTTTTTTTGTAAAGGGCATTGGACTTTCTTTGCACATTAGCTTTGGGTCAGTACGTCCGCCTACTTCATGTGTGACCTTTCCAACATGATTATGTAATGTGTCAAGTCGAGCTAGTGCAAGACAAGCTTAAAAATAAACTTACATAAAAGTTTATTTTTTTAGAAAATGACTGATCGTTTTGCTAGATAAGACCCTTATCCCTCAGCTGGGATCATGTAGAGCCATTTGAAGCTGCATTGAAACTGCGCTTTGGACCTTCAACCAGTTGGAAGTCCACTATATGGAGAAAAATCCTGGAATGTTTTCCTCAAAAACCTTAATTTCTTTTCAACTGAAAGAAAGATATGAACATCTTGGATGACAATGGGGGTGAGTAAATTATCAGGAAATTTCTGTTCTGGAAGTGAACTAATCGTTTAACGTTATTAATATTAATAACATTTCTGTGATCATTTAACTGTAATTTATGTAATATTTATTTTGTCTGCCATGGGACACAGCAGTTTTTTTGAAATGCAGTGACAATTCACCACAGCAAACATTTTAGAAGGAATCTAAAATATATCTTTGAAACCAACTATAACTATAATTTAGAAATATTTTGCATTTCTATAGCTGTGGGTGTATAATACTGCTTATGTTTCAGAAGTATTACTATAGCTGTGTAGTACTGCTTATATCAGAATGTCCATATTGTGCATTTCAGCATCTACTCAAATGTACAAGAAAAAAAGTGTTTTACTTGTAAATGTTATGGATGAACACCTATGTATAAACAAGGAGAGCAAGTTAAAATGTTATTTATAAACTCCCAAGAAAGTTGACATATGGTTGACAAAATATTGCGACAAAAAAAAAATCTGTGGCATACAATACACCTGCATAGCTAAAAACATGTTTCATCAACATTCGAGAAGTTCTCCAGTAAACACAGTACTCAAAATACAGCCTGATGGATCTATACTACTGAATATGCAAAAGAATTCATAACCCAAAGCCTTAAACTACTGTTCGTTTTTGCAAGTTAATGGAAATGAGTGATTGCATCATAAAATATTGGAATCAATATTTGCTTCATTAAAAAGCGCAGATTCACGAACCTAGCACAAACACGTATAAATTGCTCGGCGCTAATGATCATTAATTGCAAATGAGGCTGGCAGACGTTCAAGAAAAACCAGTGCGGCAATTACATGTAATGTCAAAAATCTTTAACTGCCCTTATGTTACTTTTTGACCTTCAGCACTAAAGCAGTAGTCAACGAACATCTGAGCATCGAGTATGGAGGGAAAAAAAGGACATGAAAAGCTTCTTTTCAGCTCTGTTGGACTTTTTAAGATAAGAGTGCTGCACTGTTTGATGGCGCTGGATAGATACTCTATCTCCCCAATTTCAGATGATCAAAGGTGTGAAATGTATTACATATTCCTATTAGGTATGGATTCAGATGGGAAAGGTTTTGTGCATTCAGATTGCACAGACAGAGCAGGAAAGGAAGCCGGGTGAGAAACTGGGGGGAAAGGTAATGATCTCTTCAAACAAAATACTGTATTGCGCCCGCGGTGGTGAAAATGACTTGTTCCTATGCATTATTTGAATGCCAAGCACGTGGAGGCCACATCGAATGTCTTGGTATGAGAATCAGATGAAAAAAAAAACAAAATGATGTGGTACTAGGAGACCCAGATCACCCAGAGAGAGGTGCATAATAGAGACTTCTAATGACAGGACAGCAAGCAGCACCATTGGTTAACACGTCTCTGAACTACGACCAATCAGGTGCTTGATATACTTCAAGGAATTATCAATCATGCATAGAGATAGAAAAAGCGGTAAGAATGGCAATTAGTGGAAACGGGGGTCTCGGAAAAAGCTGTTGCCTATGTTTCCTCTTGACAGTACTGCATTAAATTAGATTTAAATTAGAGCATTTTCACAATATTTTACATACTAGTAAACTGCCGTAAAATTTCTGGAATGACTCCACTGTTTACACAGGCAACGATGCTCTGTCTTTTTACCGGTAAAGCACCATTCACACATCCGTTTCAAAACACCGGTAAATTCTGTGACATCATTAACTAGAAATGACCTCTAAACAGCTGTGTCTCCCGGTGTTGTGTTTGTAAACATGGAGGGGTAAACGTGGTCAGTGTTTTTGCTGATGTTTTCATTTTTGTGTCAAACATTCACATTCATGCAGATGCTTTTGGCACAGAGACTTCAAACCGAACTACACGTCGTGTTTCTCCAAACCCATATTCTGTGGAACACAAAAGGGGAATTTGTTCCTCTCACTTTCACTCTTTTCCATATAGTTAAAGTTCGCTTAGAGTACATTATCATTTTCCGAAATCACATGATAACCACGTGTAATGAAAAAGACAAAACTGAAACTATTACTCACTGAAAATGTTGAGATCTATAGTGAATGGCGAGATTTTCTGTGAGCAACAACTTTTGACTTGTTATTCACACAAAAATTGTATATGGCTTTAGAAGTTTTTTATTATTTTTTTTTTTTCAAAAAAAAGTTCAAAGCTAGACAGAACCCATTCCCATTAAAGTCATGATGAAAGGGAAGTAGCGACAGATCTTTTCTTCTATACTGTGATGTACATCCAAGTGAAACAGATTATTGAAAAAAGGGAAAAAAGCAGGGTGGGATATTTGTATTCTATTCATTGGTTCTTGATAGGATTGAAGCAGATCTGAATGTAGGTCTGCAGTCAATTTATAAGAAAGTTTAACTGGACTAAATGATTGTAGAAGTTCATAAAAAATGCTGGCAGTGCCTGGCAACTTTTTTTTTTTTTTTCTAAAAATGCTGGTGGGGAAAGAGTTAAAGTTACATTTAAGTGTAGTGTTAGCGGTGGACCTTTATTCTTTTATTTCCAAAAATCATACGTTTTCGTTCAATTCACATCATACTAGTGTTAATTTCGTTACGAAAACTATGATAAAAAATGTTCATTGACAAGCTTTTTTTGCCATGACTAAGACGAGACAATAAGGTCAATAAACGATAAGTATGACGATATCAACATGCAATTTCATTGACAAATAAAGACGAGACTAAAATGTATAAAAAAAAATTTAAACTTTACCAAAACACACTTTTTATTTTCAAAAAAGGAGACAAAATGTTAGAGGAAACGACTTATCATTTAATGAATCGACAGCCTATCTGCTAATTTTCAACATGTTTACCATTAAACAATAGTTTTGGATAGAACTATGTTTAGAGTTTACCATTAAAAAAAATGAAATGGTGTTTTATAAGAGAAATCACTGACTTTTTGTGACAGGTGGGATTCAGCTTACGGCAATTCTCATTCATTCCTATGGTATCCATAAACGGCGACTGAGTGTCGCACAACTCTGACTGAAATTCAGTGATGTCAATGCTGTAATGTGATTGGTTAACAAAGAACACGTGATCCAAATTCCAAACCTCTGCCTCTACTACGCGAGCTTTCATGTGTGCGGTTGCCAGATATCCAAAGTTCAAATCCCAGAATAAGAGCTTCGCTGTAACAAGGATAAATTTCCTGCCCGGTGTTTTGCTTATTTTAAGCAATCTGACAACCATGCGCACACGCTTGCTCCTCATTGCAGAAGTGCCGCCGACAATGATATGAATACATGCACTTACTCAATCACTGTTGTTTTAATAGAGAAACGTTATTGCAATTTGGAATGAGTGGAATTACTATAAGGAATTTTACTGTTTTAATATTTTTGGTTTGTTTTTACCAGTTTTCATAATGTAGACAGAGAGAGTGCACAAGTCTTTGGTATTATTTTATATAATAAAAAGCCTACAGTATAATAAATCAGTACACTAGATGAGGTAAAATAAACCATGTGTATAAGTCCACATTATATTGCTTTGTGCATACTGGTGAAAGTGCATTATTTGAAATGCAAAAGTAAATTTCTCAAATAACAACAATCTTTATAATTATAATTTTGCATACGGACTCAGTGTGCAATGACTTTAAGACTAAATTAAAAATGGCTGCCAAAATCAATACTGTAGTACGGTTAATTAATAAAAATCGTATTGCTAAAATGTCCAGGTTTTCCTTGAGTAAAACTAGACTAAAATATTGAGACTTTAAGTCAACTAAAGGCGCAGTCACACTGCACTTTTCATTCCATTGACTTCCATTCATACGCATGTGTATGCATCAGACCGGAAACGCAAGCCTGTGCGAAAAGTTTTCGCATTTCACTGCATTCCAAAGTTCAAGCTTGGTGAACTCTGACCCGCGAATTCACATCACGTGACACCGTGTGACCAACAGCAGATCGATACGTCACAGCATGACCTCTTAGCTGAATGAAAAGAATATAAATATAAAACTGCAGCACTGCGGGAAAGTGTAGTAGATTGCATGTTTTTACATTATTATTTGTCATGTGTTGAACTGAACTTTTTAAAAAAGATGACAAAGTCTAGTGTGACTGTGGCTTAAAACTGGATTAAAACTAAATAGGATAAGGCTGACTAAATATGATAAAAAAAACTAACAAGGACACTTAACACGGGACTAAGACTAAAATTGAAAATAACTGAGGAAATTAACACTACATCATACAAATTCATACGAAATGAGGTTTGGAGCAATATGAGGTAGATTTTTTTATTTTTTTTTTTTGGTAAACCACCAATGTGATCATTTGGTCAGAGAAACCATTGAAACTGTGTATTGCAACAATACAGCTCTCTAAACAACAATGCGCTCCCTATTGTTTCGAATGATGTTTTGTCGTATTGTTCCAGTAAAAAATAAATGGCTACATGTGCATTGACTCAATAGGGAGACAGCCTACGTATTGTTCTTCAAAAGCAACTATAAATAGGCCTGTGATGGAGATGACTGGGGACCTTAAGATACTGCAAAACCAACAAGCAAGCAGGATGCAGGATTCAGGCAGTTAATCTGAATGAAGTGAGCACATACTGTACTGGTATTAATGACATGAGAGAAACACAAGATTGGGCTTTCACTCTTTCAGACAGGATTAATTTGAGATTCCCCTGAGCGTGCAAGCTGATAGAGGATTTGCCACACAATAAGGTCGGGCCTATATAATTGTCCTTTCGCGGCAAGCAGCGAGCCCTGTCATATGCACAGAAAATACTGCTGGATGTTTCCTCACAGTTGGGGCTTTAATCCTTCAGGAGAAAAATTACAAGAAGCAGAAAAAAAAACCTGACAGCAAGAAAGAAAGAGCACCAAGTCAAACCTGGATAGTCTCTCCACTGTGTATGAAGTTGGCCGCAGGTGGAGCTGAACAGCGTGGATTTGTGCGCCAGCCAGAACCCCAGTGTGGATTTCAGCAGGGATTGGATGCAGTTGAGCAGCAGAGGGGAGCTGACATGCACCTTTATCACACGACTTAGCCAGACTAAGGCTGGATATAGACAGGGCCCGTGATGGATGGCCTGCAGACCTTGCCTCTCTTTCCCCGTGACACAGAGCTGCTGTAATCTGTTAAAGGAGAGCCGCCACAGCCTCCATTAACTCCTCGCAACACAACGAGGCTGCATTCACAATCGCTGACCTACGCTCACGCAAACCACGCTCCGGTCCATTCACACCTCCTCTCACGAGGACCAAGCCAATACAGCCGAGGGTCACGTTCGCTTCTGTAATGTTTGGGGTCTCAGAAATGCCACGGCCATTTTAATAACTCGAAAAATATACTACGCATTAGAAAATCAGGTTAATGCTTCACAAATTGCTGTTACTATGTGAAGTGACTATAAAATAAATGCTATCTATTAACAAATGCCTTCCATGCGAAATGTCACACTACTAATGGTTATGGTCTCTCTCTTTTTTTTTTTTTCAAATCTGCATTCTAGAATGATTTCTGAAGGATCTTGTGACACTGAAGCCATTAATTGATTAATTCATTAACGCTAAATGAATAAGTAAGCATTTATTTATTAACTACAGTAATCATTCAATAATTTCGCTTGTCTAATTGAAGCAACTCCAAACAGAAGTGCATCAAAAGTCTTCTTTGTGATACAACAGATGGTAAAAGGATCCAATAACAATGGCCTAATGGGTTTTGAATTGCCAGAGTGACATATTGAAAGGTTTTGAAGGAAAAATGAGAGGTTAATTTCAATAAGAGAATATTTTTACACACACATCAGTGGTGTCTCTGGGACGTCAAGCGTAAAAACAGTAAAGCAAATCTTAAAAGAACATGAGGGCTCATCAAGGCACCGATGGAGGAGATGACACAAGCCTCTACTCGCCCCCTCAGGATATGACATAACAGTGCACTGTTAGCTTTGGTTGCCACCTGCTTAAAACACTATTAACACACACTACACACTTCAGGGTCGAGTTACAGGCACAGAGACACTGACGTCAATACCCTCAGGGAAGATTTCTAACAGTTCTTCTTTTGCACACGCCTTGTGATCTTGTCAGCTTGTCTGGGATTTGTTGCACTTTAAAGTGAGGAAAATGAATTTAGTGATTTGATTTCCTATTTTGGAGGTCTTTATCACAAGCACAACCTTTTAAGTATTTGCCAACAACATTGTTTTCATACATTAGAGCTCACAGTGGCAGTACACTTACTTTTTTCCCCCATTGGAATTATGGGAAATCATCACACTTAAGTAGTTAAAGAGATACAGTAAAACAGCCAAACTGAATAGGCTGTCATTTATTCATCCTCATGTCATTCCGAATCCCATTATGCTAGGCTGCTCTTTTCCATAACAGCAGGGCAGACTGTGATTTATACTGGCAAGTAGGGGTATCGCAAAATACCAGTATTGGCGATAAATGTGGCATTTAAAAAATGAATGATACTCTGTTAATACTATAATATCATAAATAATCCAGTGCCAGTCACTGGTATCTGGCTGATCCAACATAGTAGAAGCAGAAGTAAAAGAAGAAAAAAAAAGTAGAAGAAGAAGATAATGATGACGAGGTGTGCAGCTTTTACTGTGAATGTTGTTTATCCCCCCCCAAAAAAAAAAAAAAAAAATCGATATTGAGATATTATCTTTGCTCTGAATTATGTAATCCATAATTTTTGTGTCATGAAAATCTGATATTTTCAAAGCCTTACTTACAAGCTACAAAACGGACAAAATAATAATAATAATAATAATAATAATAATTAAAAAAAAAAACATAACATAACATAAAAGTCTTCCATATGACTTTGAAATGACTTTACCCCAAAATTATTTATTTCATTATTGGCCATAAATACACTTTTTTTTATGTTGTTCCAAATTCATACATGTGACCCTGGACCACAACATTCTTCTTAAATCGCTGGGGAATATGTGTAGCAATAGCCAAAAATACATTGTATGGATCAAAATTATTGATTTTTCTTTTATGCCAATAATCATTAGAAAATTAAGTAAAGATCATGTTCCATGAAGATATTTTGTAAAACTCTTACTGTAAATATATCACAACTTAATTTTTGATTAGTAATATGCATTGTTAATAACTTCATTTGGACAACTTTAAAGGTGATTTTCTCAGTATTTTGATTTTTTTGCATCCCTTAGATTTCAGATTTCGAATAGTTGTATCTCAGTTGTATCTCAAATATTGTTCTATCATAGCAAACCATACATCAATGAAAAGATTATTTATTTAGCTTTCAGATGATGTACAAAAAATGGACCCTTATGACTGTCCAGGGTCACATATAAAATATACTGTAGATATAAATAAGAAAGAAAGAAAGAGAGAAAAGGAAAGAAGAAATGTTCATCTGTTTTGTCCATAAAATAAATAGTCAGTCGGGTCCAAATTTTAGTTTTAAGCTCCAAACAGGAAATAAAAGTAAAGTATTAAACGAGCAATATCACAAGAGTACAGTGTGATATGGTTGTATATCGGCACGGCTATGATTCGGATGTAGGTAATCACAGCGTGCTGATATACAGACATATCGCACAGCTATGAGTGTGATATTGTGTTTATACAACAGTTTAATGGCACGAGTGTGTAAATAAGAAAAGAGACAACATGTTGTTTTTAAAAATCCTCTCTGCAAACTACTTCCTTCCACCATGGATACACATCTCAGTTTGACAGTTGAAAAGCTGAGCCCAAGGCTCCATTACTAATTCAAAAACATCACTTTAGAACTAGTAACGAAAGAACGTTGAGTTGCTTTACTGAAAGCTTAATGTAGTACTATATTAAAAGCTCACTGTATTATGTAGAGTATTATGAGAGAGAGATGGACTGAGCGAGTGTGATTACCTGCATCTGATACATGCATTCATTCTTCAGCTCAATCTCATATTCACAACAAAACAGTTTGAATGTCCGCTGAGGAAAGCAATATCTTTGTCGCAATATCCTTTTATCTGCTAAGGCTGCGTCTTACAACAGCTGTTGGAAGTAAAAATAACTTCCTTGTTTACAACCCTGTTTCAGTCGCTTTCAATATAAAAGTTTTTACTGCTGACTCACTCTTTAAAAAACAGTCTCTTGTTGTATCTAATAGCGGAATAATTTAACTAAAATCACCATCACAAGTCAAAATGTTTCCCAACGCAATTCAGTCATAAGTACAACAGTAGCGCTCTGATATACAGCATTAAATTTACATAAAATATGACATGATGAGATTTTGCACTCAGCCAAAACTATTTGCTCTGGAACAAATAATACCAAAATAATATCTGTACCAAAAACTGCCTGTTAGATTTACCCAAAACAAATTCTATCCTATGTTTAACCACCGTAGAACCATTAAAATTTCAGAAGATCTAGCCGAGGCAAGGCTGCTCTCGGCTGATGCCCTGGAGCTCACATCTCCGAAAAAAAAAATCAAAGCAAATTTTCAAATAGACATTTAACAAATCTTTATTAACAAACCACATATTTTGGGTCTAAACAACTGAATGCTCACCTAAAACCACATTCCGTGACAAAAACAGTATTATTTATGAAATTATAATTGGTTTGACTTTCTGCTGTGATGCAAGAGGTGAAACATTTGGAGTTCTGATATCACTAGAATATCGCACTCCTGGAAAAGGCTCTCAGCCAATCAGATTTGAGAACCAGAAAAAAACAGGTGTATGAATGAACTCTACAACTCACATTACTGATAATTTTGCCTGATGAATAGAGATCCAACTTCAAAATCCAACCAAAAAATTTTGAAAAATAAACATCTTATATCACTTTACATCAGTATAAATCATCAACTTTCATTGTCAGGAAGACAAATAGATGCAGTCACTTTTTCATTTCCTCAACGTAATTTCACACACAAAATCCAGTAGTCCCAGTATGAATCCATGCAATTGAAAGTTTCACATGAGGGTAAAAAACTCAACTCGGATTTCACTAATTCAAGTTGGTCTGACCAACAAAAAGCTTGTTTCTCTGAAAGTGACTTCTGTGCTTCATGCATCTCTATGCTCTTTTTTTGCACAGAGAATTTAACTCAAATTTTGCTGATGTGACTGCACCTTTACAGAAAAAAAAAATCAGATAATACTGAACAGCATGGGGTGAGTAAATAATGTCTTAACTATTCATTTAACACTGGTGTTGATAAGGCCTGACTGATACTATTGTTTGTCTTTATTTACTTAAAAGTCCTTGGCTTGCTGGAACGTGTTCATTTGATCAATCCTCTTCGGCAGCGTTCGGGGATGTGATGCCACCCTGAGATAAAGGATTGATAACCACTCATTTATATATGCAAAGCAAGACGATTTACTTCCACCCCGGGTCAACGTAATCCCCAAAGCCTATAATTGAAGTCAATCACGGCCACTGGTGGCAGCAGGCCAGGCTTGTGTGTGCCAGTACTTGCATTGAGCGAAAGACACAAACTCGATTAGCCCAAATATGGGTCTCAATTCTGCAAGACTCTGTCACACACACACAGATGCGCTGTCTCTTTAAGAAACGTCTCGCTGCTTAATTTAAAGCTCAAAGCAGAGGAACACAAAGGTTATTTTCATTAAGTTCTTGAAAATCTAGGATAAAGGTATTTATGCCTTCAATCTAGCAATGACCTTTTCGTAATGTCATGTTAAGCACATCTGAATGAAAGTTTTAGCAAATATGAAAAGGTCACTTTTGGTGCCAGACTTTATTTTCTTAATCATCTCACACAATGGTAAGATGATATACTGGGAAATATCCACATCTGACTTGATTGGCATACGATATTTATTAGTCTACAGCTACATCTTGAGCTTTTTAACACATCGGCTTCCTCTAGGTTGTGTTTAATTTACAATTGGTGAAGTCGGGAAAGTCAATTAGACTGTTGGTCATGCCTCTACTTTAAAAAACCTGGAGCAGAAAAGCAAAAGGCTCACAGCTCTCGAGTGATAATTACAGTGATCCTGAACGGCATTTGGGTGTCTGGAATCAATCCAAAGCTGCAGCAAAATCAAATTAGCAAGAAATGTGTGAATGAAGGCAACAGATATGGCAACTAATATACTGCCAGCGACAAGAAGACATACTAACGGTTTGACACGCACACATGGATCAATATGGGATCTGTGTTTTATGGAGCTCACCGTACAGGGACTGCATAGCTATCAGCTGACCCGTGACCTCTTGGTCAATTTTAAACACACTCATCCAGTTCAATGTTTCTGGATCCATTGACAAATATCTGCAATTTCAAGAGTCAGCATACTCTATATTGCAGCTTTAAATTTAATCCGGTTTCAAGATGGAAGATCCATATCACAGGCTGTAGATTACCACTGACAATTTGAAACATCACTCAGTTTGCAATTTATTTTTTTAATTATTGGAAAACGAATTTGACGTTCCGAATTATCTGCAAACCTACATGGGAGAAAAAAAAAAAAAGGATTTATTTTGTGACTTTGCAAAATTACCAGTAAACTAATACATTTTTAATATCATTACAAAGAAATGGCATGTAACACATTCAATTAAATGTGAAATTTTATGTGAGCTTGATGTAGGTTTTTATTATTATTATTTATTATTATTGTTATTATTATTATTATTATTATTATTATTATTATCATTTTCATATTATTTTAGTTAAAATTCAAATTCAAAACTAGAAAATTAAAATGAAAGCTAAAAAAAATGTCTTGTTAAATCTAATGAATGAATGAATAAACAAAAACATGTTTTGTTAAATAGCACAATAAATAAATAAATAAATACATTTTATTGAATGTCTAAAATATTTTTAGTTTATAAACAAACAAATGAATGAATGAATGAATGAATGAATAAATAAAGTAAGTACCTTTTGTTGAATGTCTAAAATTCAAATCTAAAATTAAACAAAAATCTGTTTTGTTAAATAGCACAACTAATAAATAAATAAATAAATAGTTTTGCTGAATGTCTAAAATTCAAATGTTCAAAATTCACATTTAAAACTAGAAAATTTTAATGAAATACAAAAATCTGTTTTGTTAAATAGGCCACCTAATAAATAAATAAATAAAGTAAGTAAGTAAGTACCTTTTGTTGAATATCTAAAATTCAAATGTTCATAATTTACACTAAAATTAAACACAAAAACATGTTTTGTTAAATAGCACAATAAATAAATAAATACATTTTATTGAATGTCTAAAATAATTTTAGTTTATAAACAAACAAATGAATGAATGAATGAATGAATGAATAAAGTAAGTACCTTTTGTTGAATGTCTAAAATTCAAATCTAAAATTAAACAAAAATCTGTTTTGTTAAATAGCACAACTAATAAATAAATAAATAAATAAATAGTTTTGCTGAATGTCTAAAATTCAAATGTTCAAAATTCACATTAAAAACTAGAAAATTAAAATAAAATACAAACATCTGTTTGGTTAAATAGCACAACTAATAAATACATAAACAACCAAACAAAGTTTTGTTGAGTGCCTAAAATGTAACTGTTCAAAATTCATATTAGAAACTAGAAAATTAAAATGAAATACAAAAATCTGCTAAATAAATATTTTTTTTTTTTTTTTTTTTTTTTGTTGAATGTTCAAAATTCAAAAATTCAAAATTAAAATGAAATGCAACAATCTGTTTTGTTAAACAGCACACCTAACATCATTTGTTTACAGTTCAAAACTGTAATTTTGATGTAATTTTATTTCATTAAACTATAAATTCTTTGAAATTATTTAAATTCATAAATATTCAATTTTCGGATTTACAAAAGTCACATTTAAAACTGGAAAATGAATGAAAATCTGTTTTGTTAACTGTTAAATTTCAATTGATATTGACAGCGCATTCCTTCAAAATCTAAAATGGTGTCAGCAGCAGTGATAAGTTTTTCCCTCTATACTGTCAAAAAGGTGAGAATGTGTTTGTTCTCATGGAAAGTGTCAAGCAGGATATGAGGACAAATGGAGGGGTGGTGTGGGTATGGATTTTGGCAGAGCGCCGTGTCGCTGCGACTCGAGCTCCTCAGAGTCCCAACGCTAGGATCGGTTTCCACGTGGAGAGGACACAAAGGCAGGAAGATAAAGACCTGCCCCAACAACATCAAACAGAAATGAACTGTGCAGTTTATTGTTGCTCTTCAAATTCTGCCATATGACAGTCACTTCTCATCACAAGTATCATCATCCAGGTCACTGAAATGAAACGTAAGGCATTTATTAGAGGAGTTCTAAGAGCTAAAAGAGGATTACAACTATAGAAGCCGTATGATGGATGATGCTGATGTAATTCAAGGTGAAGTGTGTCATTTCTGCACCACTAGCGCAACCAGAAATGCAAAAATAACTAGATATTTACATTTTCTGATGAAAATATAACCGTGCTTGCCAATGCAAAAATTTGCCGCCACAGAGCTGAGCTGGTTCCTAGTGTGCTGTTGTCTGTGTTGATGTGTTCATAAGGAGGTTTGAGACGATTTTAGTGCTAAACTATGAAATTACTAAGGTTTTTCTGAGTGTTTTTGGTCCACTGAAGTGCTTTCGTAGGATGGTGTCAAGGTGGTTAATAGGAGATTGCTTATACTCGCAATAAATTCTTTAAAGAATTGGGATCTGGCTGGATTTTTTTATGTTTTTTTTAAAGAAGTCTCTTATATTCACCATTGCTGCATTTATTTGATCAAAAATAGTGTAAGATTGTGAAATGGTATAATTTAAAATAACTGTTGTCTGTTTTAATATATTGTGAAATGTAACTTATTCCTGTGATGCTAAGCTGAATTTTCAGCACCATTACTCCAGTCTTCAGTGTCACATGATCCTTCAGAAATCTTGTGAATATAAGGAATTTGCTTATTATGCTTGTATTATGAATATATGAATATACACTGACCAAAATTATAAATGCAATACTTTAGTTTTTGCCCCCATTTTTCATGAGCTGAACTCAAAGATCTAAGACTTTTTCTATGTACACAAAAGGCCTGTTTCTCTCAAATATTGTTCACAAATCTGTCTAAATCTGTGTTAGTGAGCACTTCTCCTTTGCCGAGATAATCCATCCACCTCACAGGTGTGGCATATCAAGATGCTGATTAGACAGCATGATTATTGCACAGGTGTGCCTTAGGCTGGCCACAATAAAAGGCCACTCTAAAATGTGCAGTTTTACTGTACTGGGGGGGGGTCCGCGAGGGCCCGAAAACCAGTCAGTATCTGGTGTGACCACCATTTGCCTCAAGCAGTGCAACACATCTCTTTGGCATAGAGTTGATCAGGTTGTTGATTGTGGCCTGTGTATGCCGATCCAGAGCATCCCAATCATGCTCAATGGGTGACATGTCTGGTAAGTATGCTGGCCATGCAAGAACTGGGATGTTTTCAGCTTCCAGGAATTGTGTACAGATCCTTGAAACAGGGGGCCGTGCATTATCATGCTGCAACATGAGGTGATAGTCGTGGATGAATGGCACAACAATGGGCCTCAGGATCTCGTCACGGTATCTCTGTGCATTCAAAATGCCATCAATAAAATGCACCTGTGTTCGTTGTCCAAAATTATACGCCTGCCCATACTACAATATAACCCCACTGCCACCATGGGCCACTCGATCCACAACTTTGACATCAGCAAACCACTCACCCACACAACACCATACACGCTGTCTGCCATCTGCCCTGTACAGTGATAACCGGGATTCATCTGTGAAGAGAACACCTCACCAAAGTGCCAGACGCCATTGAATGTGAGCATTTGCCCACTCAAGTTGGATACGATGACAAACTGTAGTCAGGTCGGGACCCCGATAAGGACGACGAGCATGCAGATGAGCTTCCCTGAGACAGTTTCTGACAGTTTGTGCAGAAATTCTTTGGTTATGCAAACCGATTGTTGCAGCAGCTGTCCGGGTGGCTGGTCTTAGACAATTTTGGAGGTGAAGATGGTGGATGTGGAGGTCCTGGACTGGTGTGATTACACGTGGTCTGCGGTTGTGAGGCTGGTTGGATGTACTGCCAAATTCTCTGAAACGCCTTTGGAGACGGCTTATGGTAGAGAAATGATCATTCAATGCACAGGCAACAGCTCTGGTGGACATTCCTGCAGTCAGCATGCCAACTGCATGCTCCCTCAAAACTTGTGACATCTGTGGCATTGTGCTGTGTGATAAAACTTTTGATAAAATTTTAGAGTGGCCCTTTATTGTGGCCAGCCTAAGGCACACCTGTGCAATAATCATGCTGTCTAATCAGCATCTTGATATGCCACACCTGTGAGGTGAATGGATTATCTCGGCAAAGGAGAAGTGCTCACTAACACAGATTTAGACAGATTTGTGAACAATATTTGAGAGAAACAGGCCTTTTGTGTACATAGAAAAAGTCTTAGATCTTTGAGTTCAGCTCATGAAAAATGGGGGCAAAAACAAAAGTGTTGAGTTTAGAATTTTGGTCAGTGTATTATTATTTTCTTTAAAATAGAAAACCTTTGTAACATTATAAAGTTCATACTGTCCCTTTTGATCTATTTCATTCACTCCTTGCTGAATGAATTAAATAAATGCAGGCTTGGTAAGTAGAAGAGACTTCTTTAAAAACATTAAAAAAAAAACTTTTGAATTATAGTGTACTTCTCATTTTCATCAAGTTAAACAAAATAAAAAAATGAGGGAAAAAATAGAAAAATTTGATTTTTTTGGCAACTGAATTTTTTTTTTTTTTTTACATCTAATTGAAAGCTATAATTCCTAGGCAACTACCTGAAGTTTATTATGATTATTATTATTATTATTATTATTATTATTATTTTCTACATCTATATTATTTTTATTTATTTAAATTTTATTACTGGATTGCGTGATTCTGTCCGTGTTTTACGCATCGCAGAAATCAGCTCTACTAAAGAAAAATAGAAGAATTAGGAAGAAACAATAAATTGTGAATAATTTACTCCCATTTTAAGAATAACATATAATCATTTAATCCATAAAAAGTAACTGCAATCTGATTGTGAGTGTTTTAAAATGTAATATGATACAAGTAGTCAATTTTTGGAAAACTGATTACGTAATCCAGATTACATTTAATCAGTTACTTCGCAGCACTGTCCTTGGCTCTCTAATAATCCGAATTTTAAAGCATACAAGCATACTAATGCACCTTTCCAAATGATCTGAGGTCTCATTTGTGTTCATAGAACATATTTAGGAGTTTGTTTAAATCAAACAGAACACAGATCCCCAGTGTGTTTACACTTTTACAACCACAAATATCTTATTTATAGTCCTCTTTGCACATTAAACTAGCAAAAGAGAAGTATTTTAACATTTGGGAACAAAAATGACACAATTCACCTTTACATATAACATACTGTCACCTAAAAACACTGAAATACTTGTTAGGCCTGTGTGTCGTCCTCTGTTATAAACAGATACAGACAGGGTCTGTGTGAACACCACAATATTTCACCTCACAAATGAAACAGATTATCTGCCAGAGCGCAGCCACTGCTGATAGAGACTCCTGCTGTGTACAAATTCACAGCAAGTTTCCCACAGCTAGATCACAAAACATCCAAATTTCTCAACCGTGGTGAAAATTTAGGGTCTCCTTTCACTCTTTTTACATTAGCGGAATCAGAGGAACTACAAAGTGTGCGCAATTTGAAATGCTAGCACAGATCCGCCACGACATTTTGTACCCCGAAATGGGCTAACAATTTTAAAACAATCAACAACCGCTTGATGTTTTTCCATTGAAGTTTATAATAGTGCCAACAAACAGTGAAAAAAGCATTAGGTACGACCTCATTATGCCAAATCACTCACTATAGCGAGACAGAAGCTTAAGCGTCTGTTTTCTTTGTACACAGCACTGTCCTTATCATCAGTGATCTGTGACTCAATTAGTACAGACAGAAATTGACTGTAATGAATTAGGAACCCGTTGACCCAGGTAAGTTGGATATCAATCTGTTTCCCGATAGGGGACACGAGTCACACTTCATCCGTCAATATCGTCCTGCCATCGGATCGGTTATCAGTAATCACGAATCAATAGCGTCCTGATGCAGGTCACTCCAGGTGTTTGAGCGTTTTGTTTACCAAACAGAATATGAAGGACAGACGCAATATTTGTTGTGTACGCAAGACGAGCAGCAAATACATTACTGATGAATACAGGGATTTAATGAGCAATTAATAACCGATTACGCTGTTTTGACCTTTCATGATATGATTTTATAAAAATAAATCTGGTAATGCATTTTACTTGAGCAACATGAACAGATTTTGACAGTCAGTTTGCAGTAGTTTGTGACACAGCGCCTCCTGTGGGACTGTTTAGCAAAGACTCTTCGTAGACTGGAAGGTAAGAAAGGTGTCCTGCTCACTGCCTGACATGCTGACAAAAACAGGAAAATTGTGAAATATTTGTACTATTTAAAATATCTGCTTTCTATTTGAATATATTTTAAAATGTAATTTATTCCTGTGATTTTCAGCATTATTAATACAATGTCCATGATCCTTCAGAAATCATAAAAATATGCTGGTTTGCTGTTCAAGAAATAGTTTGCTAGTTAGTTTTTTTTTTTAGTTTTTTTTTTCAGGATTCTTTGTTGAGTAGATAGAACAATCCAAAGATTAGCATTTATCTGAAATAAAAAGCTTTTTTTTTTTTTTTTTTTTTTTTTTTTTTTTAGCAAGGATGATTTAAATTGATCAAAAGTGATAATAACGACATTTATATTGTTACAAAAGATTACGATTTCAGATAAATGGTGTTCTTCTGAACGTTATATTCATCAAAGTAACCTGAAAATAAATGTACTCAGCTGTTTTGAACATAACAATAGTAATAATAATAATAATAATAATAATAATAATAACTATTATTATATTTTTATTTCAGAATTTTACTGTTTTTGCTGTACTTTGGATTAAATAAATGCAGGCTTGGTGAGTAGAAGAGACTTCTTTAAAAACATAATAATCTTTTGAATTATAGTGTACTTCTCATCTTTCATCAAGTTAAACAAAATAAAAAAAAATGACAATTTTTTTTTTTTTTTTTGGTGACTAACTGAAAAAGTCAGTTTTTTTTCTTTTTTACAACTAATTGAAAGCAATAATTTCTTGGTGACTACCTGAAGTTTATTATTATTATTATTACATTATTTTTATTATTATTTTCTACATCTATATTATTTTTATTTAAATTTTAGTGAAATACAGCAGTTAAACTAGTGTAAAGTTTTAGTTTTTATTTACTTGTATTTCAATTTTAGTTTTATTTCAGTTTGATGTACTAAAATAATAAATAATAAAAAAAAAAATATATATATATATATATATATATAATAATTATTATTATTATTATTATTATTATTATTATATAACTTACATTATATCACCAACAAAATCACTACGACTTAATAATAATAAAATAATAAAAGTAATTAAAAAAATATTAGTAAAACCTACAATAGTTTCTCAATGATACTAAAATAAGCAGATGGTCCTCCATCTCTTATTATTCCCACATTCACACATGACTCACTCGAAAAGAACCATAATCAGCAAACTGATTCACACAAAAGGGAGCAGGAGAGCTGATGATGCACTCTTGATTTGAGCTTACAAATAGTGGAAGATGATTCACAGTGATTGTTATGATTTATTTATTTTTTTGGACAGGATACGGTCAATTTGTAAAGCACGTCACATCGGGGGAAAAAATAACATTCCCACATATGTATTCATAAAGATTTATGTGTGCCAACATGCAAGCGGTAAGCAGCGATAAAGAAATAGCTGCGAGACATCCTGGGAATCTTGATATTCCGTCCTGCTTTGGAGCCGTGCTGGATGTTTTCTCTCTTGTCAGACGAAGGCAGAAGAGTTTTATGGAAATGAGCCCACCTGCCACAGGGGGGTCGACAGTGCATGAAGCACTGGATACAGTCAATCTCTATTTGCGATTCATCACCTTTTCTTCCCCTCTTTTCTGTTTTTAAGTTCCAATCTCAGATTTCTTCAGTCCTGTCTTTCATCTCTTGTAGAGATGGGGTAATTTACACTTCGTCTTCGGATTCATTTCGCTCTGACGTAGCCCTTGGTTATCTGTTCACCTCGCCAGCTCTTCTAAAAGGTTTGGCTATGACTCACTAGAGCCCTCACTTTGACGAGATCAAGGCAAAGGGCTTTTTTCACACCTCAGCCTCCAAAACAACCCCTCCCCTCTTTAATTCAATGTCCGCAGACACATTTGATTTCGTCCAACACAAGAAGCAGGGGGTTCTTTTGCCCTGCTGACATCATAAATCTGGGCTACTTTGAAAAGTGTGACGGCCATGTTTAAACAGTCTCATTCCTCACCTCTGCATGCCAGGGCGAGATGGCTTTTCCAGAATGTGAGATATGCAGAAAGAGGTGAAATGTGAAGCCATTTATGCTGTGCTACTGCCCTCTGCTGCATGATAGGCAATCAAACGCTTCACATGGGCTGCTGTTATCACATCCATGAAACCTTAAGGCAACAGGAATGGCTTGAGGAGACTTTAAAGTGACAGTTCACCAAAAACAAATAGAAATCTTTTTTAGAAATCTTATAATCTTATTGATTATACTAATAATAATAAAAATGTTTCTTGAACAGCAAATCAGAATATTAGAATGATTTCTGAAGGATCATGTGACACTGAAGACTGGAGTAATGATGCTGAAAATTTAACTTTGATCACAGGAATAAATTACATTTTAAAATATATTCAAATAGAAAGCAGTTATTTTAAATAGTAAAAATATTTCACAATATTACTACTTTTGCTGTAATCAAATAAATGCAGGTTTGGTGAGCAGAACAGAATTATTTTAAAAAAACATTAAAAATCGTCAAAACTTTTGATTGATTAACTCAACTCACAATGTGATATGATTTATGGTACCTTGGCTATTTTTGGTTATTTTTTTAACAAAATGAAATTTATGAACAATTATATATGAAAAGGTGTAATTTTATTATTTCTCAAAATGCTGCGTGTTTCATTGTGACAATGAAATATGTCAAATATTAAACATTTTAAAACTAATACAAAAACAAAAAAAAGATTTTCAACTGGCTTGGGGTGCATTGTTACATCCCTACTTTTTTCCTTATGGGTAACACAAAAGGAGATATTTAGCAGAATGTCCGAGATGTTCTTTTTTTTTTTTTTTAAATACAAAGAAAGTGAACAGCAGGTCAGGCAAGATTGTCAATGAATAACAAATTCAATTTAAGTTGTTTATTACACACTTCTGTTCAAGTGTTTGGGATCGATATGATTTAAGTTTTTGTCCTTCCACAGATTAAAGCTTTAAATCAGAGCAGAAAATGTAAAATTAATAAAGCTATGGCATTAAATGTTGCATGCACTGCAATAAATAAATAAATAAATAAATAAATAATATATTCTCATTCTTGTTTTCCAGTATAAATATCCAACCATCTTTAAATCAACATACATTTACTTGTGATGTAAAAATGAAAATATTAAGTTTTGTTTTCTGAGAAACTGAACAAAATGGAGTTTATGCTTAAAACAAAAACAAACACCTGTTCTTGGAGCCCATTAGCTGATATTTGTTCTTGTTTTAAACATAAGAACAATAATAAATATTTTTAACATAATTATTTGGATATATTGCTCAGAAAACAAGACTCCCTATTTTATGTCAGTTTTTGTGTCTTGATTCATCAATCAGGAACTGTAAAACAAGACAAAAATAGAAGAAAATAGAAGAACACTTTTTTTGTAATATTAATTAAAAATAAATACAGATCTGTTACAGAAACCTGCAGAAACCCTGTTCAAGGTTGCATCTATTTAAACAAAAAATACAGTAAAAACAACAGTATTGTGAAATAATGCTAGAATTTAAAATATCAGTTTTTCTATTATACATATATTAATTATTCCTGTTATGCAAAGCTGAATTTTCAGCATCATTACTCCAGTCTTTAGTGTCACATTACTCTTCGGAAATCATTTTAATATGCTGATTTTTCTGAAAGAAACATTTATTTTAATTAATGCTTAAAATGGTTGGACTGCTTAAAGGTGACATATCATGAAAATCTGACTTTGTCCATGTTTAAGTGCTATAATCGGGTCACCACTGCATCTACCAACCCAGAAAACGTAAAGACAACCCAGTATCTTTGTTTTGGTAAACCTTTTTCTGCAAACATGTGAAAAAAACAAGCGTGTCAGATTTTACTCCCCCGGTGATGTGGTAAGGGTATCATGTTATAATTTTACCGCCCCTGAATCTGCATTTTTATACCCACGGTGAAGTGTTTTTGCAAGCGACAGTGTACCAGTTCTAACACCATGGCAAAAGTTCGAGCAAGGCATGCTAACTTTTTTGTCGTTGGCTGCACAGAAGAGCACAGAACACTATTTAGTGTCCCAGCCTCAGAGGAGACGAGAGATCAGTGGATTTATTAATTTATATTTACTGTATATTACGCTGCTGCCACACAGATCTAATACAAACATGCAATTTCTTTCAGTTGTTTACCTTCGCAGACATAACCGACTGTTTTTGTAACTCCTGTGTATTTTTAACATAAGCGTGTGTGTATTTGACAGTTTAAGCGCAATAAGACATGAAAGAGAACTTAGTTTAGTACTCACATGCCGTGTGACAGCCGCTTTCTGGGCTCAGAAGTTTTTGACTAATATGGTTTAAAATGCATGATTTCAGCACGATGACATGATGATCAAAACCAAACAATTTTTTTGGCAGAATATCTGAGGTATGAGCTGTAAAGGCACAGCCCTGTTCTAAAAAAGGGGGGCGGGGAGCAGCAGCTCATTTGCATTTGAAGAGACAAGCACAAAAACAGCGCTTCCGCTTCCAAAATTTTTTATTTTTAAAACAATATAATAAATGATCTGTGGGGCATTTAGAGCTGAAACTTCACAGAGACACATGAGACTTATATTATATGTAAAGAAGGGGCATAATAGGTCTCCTTTAATATTTTAGTGTAAACAAATGGCTTTATATAGGTATAGTATATACTATAAACTTCATGTGGTGCTCATCCACTTTCATTTTATGAGAAAAAAAGAAAAAGGAAAGACAAAAAGCAGCATCAACATTCCTTGAAACCACTTCATTTGTCATCCACGACAAAAAGTAAAGCGTCTGGAAGAACATGAGGTTGAGTAAATGTTGACATGATGACAAATGATTCTTTTTTTGGGTGAACTATTTATTTTATTGAGCACTGAACACTGTGCAACTATTTTCTTGTACACTAAAGGCAGCCAATTACAATTTAATAGATTAAATTTACCAGTACCGCTGAAACAATGCAACAACTGCAGCGAGAGAACAAAGAGTAAACAGAATAACCTCAGTTTAGCTCATTTACAGTGCCAGACTTCAATTTAGCCTCGCTGTGTCCTGAAAGCAGGAACATGTTTTCTAATGGACTAGATAAGAGAACACTGATGGTTTGTGTCTGTTGTGGTTTACCACAATAAGTTTAGGCGGCATACCGCATTTCATCTCCTCTGCTGCGGTGAACTTGCCGAGGATGCAGTGAGACTGGATTTGAGTGCCTGCTCTACAAATGACATTAGTTCATTTCAGAAGTCAAGAAAAAAGTGCCTTTCCTGAGTCTAAAGAGGAATGCAACATAAATTTTCAATTTATATTCTGTCTATCTGCAAAAATGGAGTCGCAAAGTGCAGTGTCAGTACAAGGAAATAGAAGTTGGAAAGAAGGGAGATACATTTTGAATCGTATCAGATGCTTTGTTTCACAAGTTTTTTGTTTTTAAAGTGCGGTAAGAGCAGCGAAACAATAAAAACATTCAAGTTCTGCTTTTACAGATATGCTGAGTGTTTATGAATTAAACATCTGGAGAGAAAAAAGAAGACAAAGAAGAAATTCAGCTTTGGCTGATATTCCCAAAAGCTTTCCCAATCACACACCTCAACATCTAACACAACTGTTGGAAAATTCTCCAAACACATTATTAAACCAAACTAAATCTAAACAGAACATAGTGTTATATTGCATTGACACCCAGAAGCCAAAGACGAGGAAACCCTGGCTAACCGAGACCTGACTGTACGTGTGAGCCAATATAATTGAGAGTGCATTAAATTATGTCCATTTTCAGTTTTTGTTTATTAAATAGTGCAACCAGCATCAAAGCTGTCAGGTTTCTTATCTCACAGTAGCTTAATTGACGAAATCGATCTCCCGCTTGTCTAATTATATTTGCATCGCTTACTGTCTGAAACAGGATGTGCCCTTGAATTATACAAACGAAGGAAAACAGTTATTCCACTCTAACCTGAGTCTGCCACAGTTTTCTTGGCCAACGACACACTCGCTTCTCAGATAATATTCAATTAAATGTTATGTTCCAGCCATCACAATCTGGAAGACCAATATTGTGCTGTGTCGGTCTGGCGTGATGGGAAGGGTGTGAGACATGACGAGGCCAACCAATTAAACTAGAATTTAACATGTCTGAAGAAAATGTGAGTGCTTGCTCATGCAAAACCCATCACAACAACAGTATTGTGTTGTGAGCAGCTGCAATGGCCTTGGTAAATAATTGCTAAGGCATTCTGTAGAGTTTAGGGTGTTGCTGATAACTACAAAAGTCAAGAGCCAACCCCAAGTTTGGACTCTAAACAATCCTCCAAACAAAACAAGAACAACAACAAAAAGACCAGGATGATTTCCCATCAGCCCATCTGATGGATGGTGGTTTGACTAGGAGCTAAACCGGCTTGGCCACACCAAAGCTATATCACGATCAATTTGTACGTCTTTTATAAGGTCGCTAATTCAAATTCAAACAACCTCACTCGTATGATTTTGTACGATTTATCTAGACCCCAATGATGGGTAAGTTTAGGGCCAGGGTTTGGGGTGGTCCTTCATAGAAATCTGTACAAATTAGCCACCTCGTAAAATACATGTGATTTTTTTTTAAATTTGCCACCTTGTAAAATATGTACGAACAGTTCATCCAAAAATGAAAATGAAATTTACTCACTATGGTGTTGTTCTAATTCCATATAACCTTTCTTTCTTTTTCAGACCAAAAAAAAAAAAAAGAAATAAAAAAGGCCTCATGTTCAAGGTATACCTTTGAATCTTATTTAATGCTAAAGTGTACATGTAAGTACCTTAAAGGCCCTAAATGGTACATATTTGTAACGTTTGAGAACGACCACCCCAGTGACAGCTTTTGTACCTTATTCATTTATTTATTTATTATTTATTTATTTTCTGAGAGTGTAGTGACCAGCATCGAGTTTCACAAAATGTGAATTGGACATGTGCTGTAGATTACAAGTCTTATGTCAGCATTTGATAGGGATTTGAAAAAAAACAAACCAAAATGTAATTTATCATTAAACAAAAATCCTAACATTGTCCGCGAATCAAGAGCAAGAAAAATGTGACATGATATATATAATGCCTAGAAATTCTAAAAAAAATATCTGTGTACTGTCTTCATTTAGTAGAATTATCCAGATGGGTTGTCAGATGACAGTCAGAATGACAGCTGACAGCTGTGAATGCCACAGCTTAATTTTGCAACAAATATAACACATACATACAGAAGTACATGGATTGTATTTTGTGTCATGCTTTATTAACCTTGATTTCTCACAGAAAAAAAAAAAAAAAAGTTTTTCCTGGGTGATATTTTTAAAAGAATTCTACTTTTGTTGTATTTCTTAGGATTATTATAGTTAATTTAATCTATTAAAAAAAATAACTTTTTCATTTAATTTAACTTGTAGTACTAAAATAATTAAAACTGAAATAAAATGAATTCAAAAATAAATAATAAAAACAATAATAAAAATGATAAAAACACAACAGAATTACTACAATTGTAATTAAAATTTTAAAAAAAGGAAAAAAAAAAACATCTACATTTTAAGAAAAACTATAATAGTATCTCAATTATAGTAAAATAACAGTGCGTCACTCGCTAAAGGGTATCGATGGACAACACTGACTAATCCTACAATGTTAAAGAGATAGTTCACCCAAAGATGAAAATTCTGTCATTAATTACTCACCCTCATGTCATTCCAAACCCGTAAGAGCTTCAGTCATCTTTAGAACACAAATTAAGATATTTTGATGAAATCCAAGAACTTTCTGACCCGTTCTGACAAAAATAACGATTATATTTAACAATTTCTTCTTTTCTGTTTTAGTCTTTGACATGCGTTCACAACAGTACCATGACTGCTTGTAAACAAGGTGCAGCACATCTAGGTTCTACGTCAGAACGCCGGCTCCTGAGTCAGCAGCACCGCACGCACTAGTTGTGATGCACTCATGAACACGTGTCAAAACTGGTACGGAAGAGAATAAATTGTTGAATAAAGTCATTATTTTAATTTTCTTTGTGCACAAAAAGTATTCTCATAGCTTCATAACATTAAGGTTGACCCACTGATGTTATATGGACTATTTTAACAATGTTCTTGCTACCTTTCTGGGCCTTGAACGTGTCACTTGTGTTGCTGTCTATGCAGGGTCGAAAAGCTCTTGGATCTCATCAAAAACATCTTAATGTTCTGAAGATGAACAAAGGTCTTACGGGTTTGGAACGTCATGAGGGTGAGTAATTAATGACAGAATTTAGATTTTTGGGTGAACTGTCCCTTTAAATGTAGAAGACTCTCTAAATGTTTGATTCTCTCACAAAACACATTCACTAACATTCAAACGTGACATATTTCCAGTCTATCCAGCCAAATGGTAGGTGTAGGTTCTGCAGTCTGCAGTCTCAATCTGCCAGAAAGAGATAAGTACTTTTTTACTCCAAATCAATTTTACTGAGATAATGCAATTTCTTTTCTTCCCTCCCAACCTCTGATGGTAACCATGACGAAGAATCAATCCTAAACTGGAACAAATGCAGTCAGTTCATAGAGGGAAATGCTTCCTATTTGTTCCCAGCTGGTCAATACGCATTTGAAGCCCAGCCGAGAGCACTTTAATGAATGCGTGCTGGCTTGTTTACCATGGTAGACAGAGACATCATTTCAGACTCCATGCTTCTGGCCTGCACTTTGCCAGTGCATCATGCCATGATTACAATGAAGCCAATATAGCAGTATATTCCAGCATAATTTCCACAGCTGTTGAGCATCTGAATACTGGCACAGGTAAGGAGAAATAGCATGCCAGCTTTTTCTGACGGTGTGGTGTGCCTACAGACGAGCTGCTTAATTATGTGTACTGCTCTGGAAATAGCAGTGTAAGTATTCAAGTTAAAGTCTATCTATCTATCTATCTATCTATCTGTCTATCTATCTATCTATCTATCTATCTATTTATTTATTTGTTCATTCATTCATTCATTCATTGTTCCTTCGTAATAAAACCAAAATCAACTCCCAACCTACATTCTGTCATGTTGAATATCCTGTTCACTCAGAAAACATGCCGCTTTACGCAAGTAAAATTATGATTTCCGTATGAATTTTAGCATGTAATATCACATTTTGGTGGAATTTCAATTTGTATTGTACATAATAAATGAGTAATGGGATCTACCTCACAAATTTTAAAACGATGGTAATTATAGACATATACATTCTAAATAAGTTATTATAAGTAATATAAAAACAATTTGCTATACAGAAACAATATTTAGTTATATCAATCTAAGCTGTTTTTACCTGTTATTATTAAGGTCTCAGAATTTAATTTCTGAACTTGAACTGAAGTAGCAGAATAATGCAGAACCTCAATTTGAATTTAAAAGAAAGTTAAATTAAAATTAAATTAAATGCAAATAAAAAATACTGCTACTTAACAAGAAAAAGCAAAAAAATTAAATTAAATAAAATTTAAAAATAACAATAATAAATAAATAAATAAAATGTCAATACAAATTTTGATTGTTGGTTTGATTAAGACTTGTTTGAAAGTAAAATATACATAATAAAACACTTATATTACCACTAAAATGTTTGGGAGCAGTAAAAAAATAAAATAAAATAAAATAAAATAAAATAAAATAAAATAAAATAAAATAAAATAAAATAAAATAAAATAAAATAAAATAGCAATTTTAATATTATACAATACATAGTTTTTATTAATCTAGGACACAATAAACTGACTGAAAACGACAGTAAAGATATTTATAATTATACAAAAGATTTCTATTTCAAATAAATTCTGTTCTTTTGAACGTCCTATTTACCAAAGAATTCTGGAAAAAAAAAAAAAAAAACGCATTAAGATTTCCTTAAATTACATTAAGAAGCACAATTGTTTTCTTTAATAATACTAACACTGATAATAATAATAATAATAATAATAATAATAATAATAATAATAATAATAAAAAAATAACAACAACAAAATGAAATAACAAATAACTACAAACAAAGAATTAAATTATTAAGTAATTATTAAGGAAATATTAAGTATTCTGCTGTATTTATAGGTCTTTACTCAAGGAAGTAATACCTAACATTAATCGTGTGACTATTTGCAAAGAAGGTCACATGTTCTTCTTCTTAAAGCGCAACGCTGCATTTATCTGAATGAAAATAAAGTAAAAACAGTAATATTGTTAAATATTATTACAACTGAATAACTTTTTATTGTATTTTATTTGTATTTTTATAATGCATTTTAAAATATATTTCATTTCTGTGATGACAAATAGGCAAATAAAAATAAATACATAAATAAATAATATTAAAAAAATAAACATTTCTCCAGCAGGAAATCAGCATATTAGAATGATTTCTGAAGAACGGTGTGACACTAAAGACTGGAGTAATGGTGCTGAAAAGTCTGTTTGGCATCACAGGAATAAATTGCATATGTATATATATATATATATATGTGTGTGTGTATATACGTATTACGTAATTCAGTTTTGAATTCTGCACAACACTGATGATTTTATATGCAAAAACTTAAGCTTTCATACATTTCTATAAGTGATGACCTGAATATTTGAGGTGTTTATTGGGACAATCAAGTGAAAAAGTGCAAAACTCTTATTTATTTTTAACGTCAGTGGGAAAAAGTCCAACAGAAAAGCTAAGACCAGTAACGTAAGCAGCTTGAATTTTTCCCATCACTCATGTTGACTGCTTTGCCTCCTTATATTGATTAACAGACATTGTGGGTGAACAGCACTGCAGAGGGCCTGCCTTCAGATCTCACGCCATCTAAAATCTTTATGGACTCTCAACATTCTCTGTCAGCTGAGACTGTAACCGTGCAGAAATCCAATTACAACCCAATGCGATGCAATGACTATTAAATGGATGATTTACACGGAGAGCAGAAGGCGCTCTGTATGGAGCTCTAGTTGTACTGTACTGTTAATTCCTGAGAAATGGTTGTATGGCATGCTGATTGATAATATCGACCCGAACCGAGGACCAGTCATCAGGGGCCGGCGTGCGGAGGCGTCAATAAGCGTCCATTTAAAGCGAGAGCATGCCACAAATGGTGAAGAAATTCAATTTTCCATCACTCGTTTCAAAGAGCGTTGTTGTGTGGTCTCCTTGACACGTCCCATCAAACAAAAGCACCGCTGTGCAGCCGAGAGACTACAGACTGGCAGAGCACTTAATGTACACGGTTATCCATTCCCCAGGAGTTCGCTTCTGACAGAGCACCAGCACCTTCAGACTCCATCCACGCTACTCGCTGCCAGTGTGAAAATATATAACGTGGACTGTGCATTCTTGGTGAGAAAATTCTCGCCAGATTGTACTGGATTGTGTGCCTCTTTTGATATATTTAATGTGTTCTTGCTGAATGAAAACATTATTTTCTTAAAAAAAAAAAAAAAAAAAACTTCCAAATGGCAGTGTGTCACAATTTCAACTAAAATATTAAGCAGCACAAACACTGATAATAATAAAAAATGTTTCTTAAGCAGCAAATCAGCATATTAGAATGATTTCTGAAGGATCATGTGACACTAAAGACTGGAGTAATGATGCTGAAAATTCAGCTTTGCCATTAGAGGAATATTTTACATTTTAAAATACATTAAGATATTATTTTATATCAGTTATTTTAAACTGCAATAATATTTCCCAAATTACAGTTTTTAGTGTATTTTTGTTTAGATAAATGCAGACTTGAGCTTCAAGAAGAAGAACATGAGATTTTCTGTACATAGAGTTAGAGTCACATGATTAATGTCATGCATTACAAGCTTGATTAAAGACTTATGAATAGGGCAGAATATTTAACATTTCTTTCTTTCTTTATTTTTTGGTCATTCTTATTTTTATAACTTTTTTTTTAACTTTAAATCACATGTTGAACATTTTAAATCTCAGATCTTAGGACCCACACTACATACTGTATATGACAAGCCCTAATTATTTAATTTATTATTATTATTATTATTATTATTATTATTATTATTTAATGTTTACATAAATGTATAATAAAAATAAATGTAGCGACCATACATAATACATAATACCATTACCAAAATTAACGTCTAGGTTACGTACGTAACCCTCGTTCCCTGAAGGAGGGAACGGAGATGTTACATATGGGAACTCGCTTGAGAGTCCAGTCATCTCCAAGCCTTATTCAAAAGGCCAATGAACATTCATGAACATTGGCGAGTGGTATTTGCATGCCAAGCCACTCCCCCGTATATACGGATATATAAGGAGGCGGCGTGCAACCACTCATTCAGGCTTTTGCTGAGGAGCCGAGCTGCAGCCCGGCGTCAGCGCGACGTCAGGTCGTGGCAGGGGATGTAACGTCTCCGTTCCCTCCTTCAGGGAACGAGGGTTACGTACGTAACCTAGACGTTCCCCTTCAGTCGTTTCACTACGACGTTACATATGGGAACAGACCCATGGAACAGGCCACGATCCAGACGTCGCGTTACGCAACACACCGCGTGCCGACAGGCGGACGTGTCAGCAGACGGATATGAGCGTAACCTTCCCAACAACTGAATAACTTTTTATTGTATTTTATTTGTATTTTTATAATGCATTTTAAAATATATTTCATTTCTGTGATGACAAATAGGCAAATAAAAATAAATACATAAATAAATAATATTAAAAAATAAACATTTCTCCAGCAGGAAATCAGCATATTAGAATGATTTCTGAAGAACGGTGTGACACTAAAGACTGGAGTAATGGTGCTGAAAAGTCTGTTTGGCATCACAGGAATAAATTGCATATGTATATATATATATATATATGTGTGTGTGTATATACGTATTACGTAATTCAGTTTTGAATTCTGCACAACACTGATGATTTTATATGCAAAAACTTAAGCTTTCATACATTTCTATAAGTGATGACCTGAATATTTGAGGTGTTTATTGGGACAATCAAGTGAAAAAGTGCAAAACTCTTATTTATTTTTAACGTCAGTGGGAAAAAGTCCAACAGAAAAGCTAAGACCAGTAACGTAAGCAGCTTGAATTTTTCCCATCACTCATGTTGACTGCTTTGCCTCCTTATATTGATTAACAGACATTGTGGGTGAACAGCACTGCAGAGGGCCTGCCTTCAGATCTCACGCCATCTAAAATCTTTATGGACTCTCAACATTCTCTGTCAGCTGAGACTGTAACCGTGCAGAAATCCAATTACAACCCAATGCGATGCAATGACTATTAAATGGATGATTTACACGGAGAGCAGAAGGCGCTCTGTATGGAGCTCTAGTTGTACTGTACTGTTAATTCCTGAGAAATGGTTGTATGGCATGCTGATTGATAATATCGACCCGAACCGAGGACCAGTCATCAGGGGCCGGCGTGCGGAGGCGTCAATAAGCGTCCATTTAAAGCGAGAGCATGCCACAAATGGTAAAGAAATTCAATTTTCCATCACTCGTTTCAAAGAGCGTTGTTGTGTGGTCTCCTTGACACGTCCCATCAAACAAAAGCACCGCTGTGCAGCCGAGAGACTACAGACTGGCAGAGCACTTAATGTACACGGTTATCCATTCCCCAGGAGTTCGCTTCTGACAGAGCACCAGCACCTTCAGACTCCATCCACGCTACTCGCTGCCAGTGTGAAAAATATATAACGTGGACTGTGCATTCTTGGTGAGAAAATTCTCGCCAGATTGTACTGGATTGTGTGCCTCTTTTGATATATTTAATGTGTTCTTGCTGAATGAAAACATTATTTTCTTAAAAAAAAAAAAAAAAAAAAAACTTCCAAATGGCAGTGTGTCACAATTTCAACTAAAATATTAAGCAGCACAAACACTGATAATAATAAAAAATGTTTCTTAAGCAGCAAATCAGCATATTAGAATGATTTCTGAAGGATCATGTGACACTAAAGACTGGAGTAATGATGCTGAAAATTCAGCTTTGCCATTAGAGGAATATTTTACATTTTAAAATACATTAAGATATTATTTTATATCAGTTATTTTAAACTGCAATAATATTTCCCAAATTACAGTTTTTAGTGTATTTTGTTTAGATAAATGCAGACTTGAGCTTCAAGAAGAAGAACATGAGATTTTCTGTACATAGAGTTAGAGTCACATGATTAATGTCATGCATTACAAGCTTGATTAAAGACTTATGAATAGGGCAGAATATTTAACATTTCTTTCTTTCTTTATTTTTTGGTCATTCTTATTTTTATAACTTTTTTTTTTTAACTTTAAATCACATGTTGTTGAACATTTTAAATCTCAGATCTTAGGACCCACACTACATACTGTATATGACAAGCCCTAATTATTTAATTTATTATTATTATTATTATTATTATTATTATTATTATTATTTAATGTTTACATAAATGTATAATAAAAATAAATGTAGCGACCATACATAATACATAATACCATTACCAAAATTAACGTCTAGGTTACGTACGTAACCCTCGTTCCCTGAAGGAGGGAACGGAGACGTTACATATGGGAACTCGCTTGAGAGTCCAGTCATCTCCAAGCCTTATTCAAAAGGCCAATGAACATTCATGAACATTGGCGAGTGGTATTTGCATGCCAAGCCACTCCCCCGTATATACGGATATATAAGGAGGCGGCGTGCAACCACTCATTCAGGCTTTTGCTGAGGAGCCGAGCTGCAGCCCGGCGTCAGCGCGACGTCAGGTCGTGGCAGGGGATGTAACGTCTCCGTTCCCTCCTTCAGGGAACGAGGGTTACGTACGTAACCTAGACGTTCCCCTTCAGTCGTTTCACTACGACGTTACATATGGGAACAGACCCATGGAACAGGCCACGATCCAGACGTCGCGTTACGCAACACACCGCGTGCCGACAGGCGGACGTGTCAGCAGACGGATATGAGCGTAACCTTCCCAACGCCCTGGGGGCCAATAGGGGGCCCCTCAGGGATGCCAGCTGTACTGAAGCAGGAGTTGGGGGGGCGGAGCACATGAAATCTCTACATGTGGAACACAAGAAATTCAATATATCCATAGATTTTAGGGATATACGAGGAAACATCGGCCCTCTGGCTGACCGTGGAAAAATACTGAAACATGTTGCCACAACCTGCTGGGCGAAGGAGACCCAACCAGAGCACAGACAAGCACTACTCCGCACTAGGCCTGACTGCGGGGCATGGAGGACCCAGGTTCGCCGGAGGGAACAACCGAGGGAAATAGCGCACAGATCCATTAGGAATGGCGCAGCAAGCCGACACCAGCCGGACTCCCGCTCGCCTGTGATGTCTATGTTAAGACACGGGAGGATACGGCCTCTACGCGAAGGTTGTAGAACCTGGCGAAGGTATTAGGTGTCGCCCAACCCGCAGCTCTACAGATATCTGCTAGAGAGGCGCCATGAGCCAACGCATAGGATGAGGCAACACTCCGTGTGGAGTGGGCACGAACACCTAAGGGGCATGGCTCTCCCTGGTTTTGGTACGACAGGGAGATGGCATCTACCACCCAATGGGCCAACCTCTGTTTGGAGACAGCATTCCCTTTCTGCTGACCTCCAAAGCAGACGAAGAGCTGCTCGGTGCATCTGAAGTGCCGAGTACGGTCCACGTATATACGCAGAGCGCGAACTGGACACAGCAGCGCAGAGGCTGGGTCTGCCTCCTCCAGGGGCAGAGCTTGCAGGTTCACCACCTGATCGCGGAAAGGCGTGGTGGGAACCTTGGGCACATAACCAGGCCGGGGTCTCAGGATGACGTGAGAATCGCCGGGCCCGAATTCTAGGCACGCTTTGTCGACAGAGAAAGCTTGTAGGTCCCCTACCCTCTTGATGGAGGCCAGTGCGGTCAGGAGCGCTGTCTTAAGTGACAGATATTTTAGCTCAACTGACGCAAGTGGCTCAAATGGGGCCTCCCGCAGGCCCTGGAGGGCGACGGAGAGGTCCCAAGAGGGTATGGGGTGCGGCCTGGGGGGATTAACCCTTCTCGCACCCCTCAGGAACCTCACGATGAGTTGGTGCTTACCTAGGGATGTTCCATCCACTGCATCGTGGTACGCTGCAATGGCAGCAACGTACACTTTGAGAGTTGAAGGGGACAGCCTGCGCTCCAACTTTTCTTGCAGGAAGGAAAGCACTACTGCAATCGTACATCTCTGTGGGTCCTCCCCGCGAGAGAAACACCAGTCGACGAACAGACCCCATCTCAGCGCATAAGCCTGCCTTGTAGAGGGGGCTCTGGACTGAGTGATAGTTTCTATCACGGCCTGTGGAAGGCCGGAGAGGTCTGACGCGTCCCGTCCAGGAACCAGACGTGCAGGTTCCACAGATCGGGCGCGGGTGCCAATTGTGCCCATCCCCTGAGAAAGAAGGTCTCTCCTCAAGGGGATTTTCCAGGGAGGGGCTGCCACGAGGGAAATGAGTTCTGGAAACCAGGTCCGGGTGGGCCAGTATGGCGCAACCAGCAGAACCTGCTCCTCGTCCTCCCTGATCTTGCACAGTGTCTGTGCAAGGAGGCTCACTGGGGGAAAGGCGTACTTGGGCCCCGGAGGCCAGCTGTGTGCCAGTGCGTCCCTGCCGAGGCTGTTGGGAGCCTCGTTGAGGGAGTAGAACCGCTGGCAGTGGGAGGATTCGGGGGAAGCAAACAGATCTATCTGGGCCTCCCCGAAATGGCTCCAAATTAGCTGGACTGTCTCGGGGTGGAGTCGCCATTCTCCAGGATGGGTGGACTGCCGTGAGAGCTGGTCGGCTGCACGGTTGAGTTCTCCTGGAATGTGAACGGCGCGTAGCGATTTCAGCCACGTTTGACTCCATAGGAGCAGATGGCGGGCGAGTTGTGACATGCGACGGGAGCGTAGACCACCCTGACGGTTGATGTAGGCTACAGTCGCTGTGCTGTCGGTACGAACAAGCACGTGCTTGTGACGCAACGTCGGTCGGAAGCGACGAAGGGCCAGAAGCACAGCCAACAACTCTAGGCAATTGATATGCCATTGCAGTCGAGGTCCTGTCCAGGAGCCCGATGCTGCTTGCCCGTTGCATACAGCACCCCAACCCGTGGAAGAGGCATCCGTGTATACCACAAGATGCCTGGAGACTTGTCCCAGGGGGACTCCGGCATGAAGGAAGGCCGGGTCTGACCACGGGCTGAACAGGCGGCGACACTGCGGGGAAACGGCAATCCGGAGTGTGCCACGGTGCCATGCCCATCTCGGGACTCGATCGTGTAACCAGCGCTGAAGCGGTCTCATATAAAGCAGGCCGAGTGGCGTCACTGTGGCTGCGGCTGCCATATGCCCCAGGAGCCTCTGAAATGTTTTGAGAGGGACCGCTGTTTTGTGTCTGAATGACTCCAGACACTTCAGCACTGACTGCGCGCGCTCGTTGGTGAGGCGGGCTGTCATACTGACCGAGTCCAGCTCCACACCGAGAAAAGAGATCCTCTGCACTGGGGAGAGTTTGCTCTTCTCTCGGTTGACCTGAAGGCCCAGATGGCTGAGGTGCCGGAGCACCAAGTCCCTCTGTTCGCACAACAGATCTCGCGAGTGAGCTATGAGAAGCCAGTCGTCGAGATAGTTGAGGATGCGAATGCCCGTCTGCCAAAGAGGGGACAGGGCAGCCTCCGCGACTTTCGTAAAGACGCGGGGAGAGAGGGAGAGGCCAAATGGAAGCACTTTGTACTGATACGCTCGACCCTCGAAAGCAAACCATAGGAAGGGTCTGTGTCGAGGCAGGATCGAGACGTGAAAGTACGCGTCCTTCAGGTCGATGGCTGCGAACCAATCCTGGGGACGAATGCATGTTAGCATGCGCTTCGTCGTGAGCATCTTGAACGGCAGCCTGAGAAGGGACCGATTCAGGGCTCGAAGATCCAGGATGGGTCTTAACCCACCGCTCTTTTTGGGCACGATGAAGTAAGGACTGTAAAACCCTGACTTCATCTCGGCTGGAGGGACAGGCTCGATTGCGTCCTTCGCCAGTAGGACTGCAACCTCCGCACGGAGCACAGCGGCATGTGTGTCCGAATGGACAGAAGTGGAAAGGACGCCTCTGTACCTGGGCGGACGCCTGGTGAACTGAATCGCATAGCCGAGACGTACCATCCGAATCAACCACTGCGAGGGGCTGGGAAGCTGAAGCCAGGCTCCCAGCCTGGTCGCCAGGGGTATCAAAGGGACGTTGACCGACGTGACCACAGTGGGGCAGCCTGGGGGGGGAAGGGGAAGGGGACTGATCCCAGAAGGAAGAACGTCCTGGAGAAAAGTCAGACTGCACTGGGCAGCGCTTACCTTCTTCCCTGGTTCCCACGCTGGCGACATCAGGCTCCGAGTCCGAATCCGAGGAGACACTTCTGGGGCGCTGCTCAAAGAGGGAACTCGGGGCCTGAACCCCGGAGGTGAGAGAATTGACTCTTTCTGTGACAGCTCCCGGCCCTCCACCGGGAGTGGGGACGTTGATGTTGTCATCCCCCAAAAAGCGATTCTCTCCACCTCCGGGTTGCCCGCGTCAGGGACGCTTCGCAGATTTTTTGCGGGTGACGGGTCCCTGAGACGCGGGCGGCGCCGCTCTCCCACGGCCAGCTCGACGTCGGGCTGCCAATCTGGGGTCATGTACCTTAGCAGGGGACGGAGCTGGTTGTTTGGAAGCCGCGGGGGGGCGCCCTCGGCGACGAGCAGGCGGAGGTTGGGGCCCTGCGGACATGGTTGGAATGTCGCGGCGGGGCAGGATGTGTTTAATCGCCTCCGTCTGCTTTTGAACCGCCGAGAACTGCTGGGCGAAGTCCTCGACGGTGTCGCCGAATAGGCCGCCCTGGGAGATAGGAGCGTCGAGAAACCGTGATTTGTCGACATCTGCCATCTGGGCCAGGGTCAGCCATAGATGTCGCTCCTGGATCACTATGGAGGACATCACCTGACCAAGGGAACGCGCCGTCACCTTCGTAGCCCGGAGGGCGAAGTCGGTGGCGGCACGGAGTTCCTCCATTGCACCCTGGTCAGAACCCCTCTCGTGCAGGTGTTTCAACACCTTGGCCTGGTACACCTGTAAGGTGGCCATAGCGTGCAAGGGGCGGTGGCAGCCTGTCCAGCGGCGTGGTAAGTCCGGCCCGCGAGAGCGGACGAGAACTCACACGCCCTGGAGGGGAGATGGGGCCGATCCCGCCAGGTGGCAGCGGCGGGCGGGCATAGATGCACCGCGACAGCGCACTCGACCTGAGGGACCGCCTCATAACCCCGGGCTGCACCGCCGTCGAGAGAGGCGAGGGGAGAGGAGCTGGGACGTGGACGAGAAGAGTGCGGGGCTCGCCAAGTCCTCACCAGCTCCTCATGCACCTCCGGGAAGAAAGGCACTGGGGGAGAGCGCGGCGGTGCCCGCGGAGCCCTCCCCAGAAACCAATCATCCAGCCTAGAGGGATCGGCCGGAGGTGTTTTGGGCACCTCCAGACCGATCTCCTTGGCGGCTCGGAGGAGCATAGCCGACAGTTCAGCATCTGTCTCAGACGGGGCGGCAACCGCAGAGGGGTACCGACCCGCCGAGTCGTCAGCCTCATCGTCAGACTCTCCCTCTGATGCTGCAGCAGACATCTCGACCTCCTGGGGAGCGCAAAAGGAGATACCCAGCCCGCTGTACGGGGAGGTATACTGCTTTGGCAGCTCAACGGGACTGCGCGGTGACGCAGAAGTCCGCGGGGCTTTGGGGGCCGACGGAACATTCTGCATAGTCACCTGAATGTCCCCCAAGTGCCTCGCCGCGGCAGCCGAAAAACCTTGACGGCTCAACGATTTACCGCGGGAAGACAACAAGGGGTGCCTACTCATGAATGAGCGGCGGGACTTTAACGCAGCCATGGACATACGTTCGCAATGAACGCATGTACCATCCGTGAACGCTGCCTCAGCGTGCTCTCGGCCCAGGCACGTGAGACAGCGATCATGTCCGTCCAAAGAGGCGAGGAAACTACCGCACCCGGAAGCGCACGGCCGGAGAGACATACCGGGAAGATGTCCTCGACAGCCGTGAGAAATTCACTCTTTTGAAATCCCGGTCCGCCCAGGGAGGAACCGCGGCACAACCGTGCACTCAAAACGGGCGCTCGCTGGAGTGCGGGAGGCGTTGATGCCGTGAAAACGGCAGCCCGCAGGATTATGCTAACGGCTGCCAAACGCTCTTTTAGAAGCAAGCTCTTTTAGTTGTTTGGCAGCACGTCAGCAGAGAGAGTGGAAACTCTGGAACTCTTTTTTTTTTTTTTTTTGTATGGCTCAGGAAACGAGGCTGCAAAAGCAAAAGTCTGAATGAGTGGTTGCACGCCGCCTCCTTATATATCCGTATATACGGGGAGTGGCTTGGCATGCAAATACCACTCGCCAATGTTCATGAATGTTCATTGGCCTTTTGAATAAGGCTTGGAGATGATTGGACTCTCAAGCGAGTTCCCATATGTAACGTCGTAGTGAAACGACTGAAAGGGAACCATGGTTTTACTACAAATAAAAAAAAAAAAAAAAAAAAAAAAAAAAAACACATGATTACAATAGTTAAACCATGGTAACCACAAGTTGATACTACACTAACCATAGTTTAGCTATGGTGTTTGTAGTAAAACTGTGGTTCATCTGCTTACCCCCAGGGCATCCAAGATGTAGGTGACTTTGTTTCTTCAGTAGAACACAAACAAAGATTTTTAACTCAAACTGTTGCAGTCTGTCAGTCATATAATGGCAGTCAATGGCTACCAAATCTTTAAGAGTAAAAAAAAAAAGCATACACAAACAAAACCAAATTAAAGCCTGTGACTCGTGACGATACACTGATGTCCTGAGACACGAAATGATAGGTTTGTGCAAGAAACTGAACATAGAGTATATATAGAGATCGCTTCCGACGCTTGCGTATACTACGCCAGAGCGCGTACACACGTCATGCGCCAGATGCTCTGCATGTGCTCAGGACAGTACAACACTGCGGTAAATCAGAGGTAAAAAAAAAAAAAAAAGATATAAATACTGTTCAGTTTCTCGCACAAACCAATCGTTTAGTGTCTTAGGGCATCAGTGTATCGTCATGAGTCGCAGGGTTTAATTTGGTTTTGTTTGTGTATGTTGTTTTTTTACTCAAAGATTTGGTAGCCATTGACTGCCATTATATGACTAACAGACTGAAACAGTTAAAAATCTTCGTTTGTGATCTACTGAAGAAACAAAGTCACCTGCATCTTGAATGCCCTGGGGGTAAGCAGATAAACATCAGATTTTTATTTTTGGGTGAACTATCCCTTTAATGGTTTGTAATAGTATTTGTAGTGAAAACCATTAGAATTTTTTTTAGCAGGGATGTGTCACATTCTAGTAAATTTTGCGTGAACAAAAGTTTCTGGATGGTAAATGTTAGTGGAACATGTTGAACTACTGTTTTGTTGTTTCGGATGCCATAAAATTCAGATTTTAGTTAGTCAAATATTTATTTATTTGTTTGTTTGTTCACATGAATATGTATACATCACGAAGTGATATACTGGTATTGCCGCTATCTAAAAATAGGACAGTAGAGGTTTTGCACTTGTGTCACGGTTTGGTCAGTTACCCGGATGCGTGGCCATACTGGAGATACTTGGATGTAAACAACACGGTTGCGCGGTAAATGTACTACTGAATAAGTTGTTCTGCTAATTTATGCTGTCTAAAAAAATGTGTGGAAGCTCCTAAATCAAATAGAGGACTTATATTACATCAAATTTTCATTTTTGGGTGAACTAACCCTTTAAATTTTAACCATTAAAACCATTAAAAAATGGTTTTCTGTAGTGTGTTTTGGGACATATTTCTTTAGGATTTAATGGTTTTAACAAGCCACCAATAGAAGGTGACCAATTACCAGCAGAAACCCACAGGGTCCATTACAGTTTCCATTAAAACCAGTCCCATTATAACCAGTAAAACCAATAAAAAAAAAAATGTGATGGTGTCTATTGTTTTTTTTTTTCAGCAGGGAAGGAAACTGATGCAAAGGAGACATGCATGTTTTCAATTAATAAGTAAATGAATACACAAAGAAAGACAATGAGAAAAAAGTATGAGCTGTCAACAATAGATAAAGTTAGTTTCCCCAGTGGAGAGTAGAGGCAGTGCCTGTTCATCACCCTGTTGTATGAGAGCTGCTGCTTCAGTGTAATTTATGAAGTGTGAGGCTCCTAACGGCATCATCAACAACACCCTCTCATGCCCTTCTCCCCCTCTCCATGTCGGCATCTCTCCTCTCTCCTCCTCCCTCCATTCCTCTGCCTCTCACTATCTCCTCTTCTGAAACATCGACAGCCCCACAGCGCATTTTTCAGCTCTGCTCTTTAACGCTCCATTCATCACTGGCAGAAGAGCTTGTCTCTATCTCCACCCCAGCACTGGCCAAGAGGACGTGCTTCCACATTAAATACCTATTCCTCACCCTGTGTCTTACAGGATAAAAGTGCCCCTGGTTTCGTAGCTCAGCATGTTCTGTGAATTAAAGAGGAGTTCCATAATTTTTCAAGATTGCATTTTAGTGGCTTCAGGTGAAGAGGCTCTGAATACTGCTTTGGCAGCTCAACGGGACTGCGCGGTGACGCAGAAGTCCGCGGGGCTTTGGGGGCCGACGGAACATTCTGCATAGTCACCTGAATGTCCCCCAAGTGCCTCGCCGCGGCAGCCGAAAAACCTTGACGGCTCAACGATTTACCGCGGGAAGACAACAAGGGGTGCCTACTCATGAATGAGCGGCGGGACTTTAACGCAGCCATGGACATACGTTCGCAATGAACGCATGTACCATCCGTGAACGCTGCCTCAGCGTGCTCTCGGCCCAGGCACGTGAGACAGCGATCATGTCCGTCCAAAGAGGCGAGGAAACTACCGCACCCGGAAGCGCACGGCCGGAGAGACATACCGGGAAGATGTCCTCGACAGCCGTGAGAAATTCACTCTTTTGAAATCCCGGTCCGCCCAGGGAGGAACCGCGGCACAACCGTGCACTCAAACGGGGGCGCTCGCTGGAGTGCGGGAGGCGTTGATGCCGTGAAAACGGCAGCCCGCAGGATTATGCTAACGGCTGCCAAATGCTCTTTTAGAAGCAAGCTCTTTTAGTTGTTTGGCAGCACGTCAGCAGAGAGAGTGGAAACTCTGGAACTCTTTTTTTTTTGTATGGCTCAGGAAACGAGGCTGCAAAAGCAAAAGTCTGAATGAGTGGTTGCACGCCGCCTCCTTATATATCCGTATATACGGGGGAGTGGCTTGGCATGCAAATACCACTCGCCAATGTTCATGAATGTTCATTGGCCTTTTGAATAAGGCTTGGAGATGATTGGACTCTCAAGCGAGTTCCCATATGTAACGTCGTAGTGAAACGACTGAAAGGGAACCATGGTTTTACTACAAATAAAACAAAAAAACAAACAAAAAAAAAAAAACACATGATTACAATAGTTAAACCATGGTAACCACAAGTTGATACTACACTAACCATAGTTTAGCTATGGTGTTTGTAGTAAAACTGTGGTTCATCTGCTTACCCCCAGGGCATCCAAGATGTAGGTGACTTTGTTTCTTCAGTAGAACACAAACAAAGATTTTTAACTCAAACTGTTGCAGTCTGTCAGTCATATAATGGCAGTCAATGGCTACCAAATCTTTAAGAGTAAAAAAAAAAAGCATACACAAACAAAACCAAATTAAAGCCTGTGACTCGTGACGATACACTGATGTCCTGAGACACGAAATGATAGGTTTGTGCAAGAAACTGAACATAGAGTATATATAGAGATCGCTTCCGACGCTTGCGTATACTACGCCAGAGCGCGTACACACGTCATGCGCCAGATGCTCTGCATGTGCTCAGGACAGTACAACACTGCGGTAAATCAGAGGTAAAAAAAAAAAAAAAGATATAAATACTGTTCAGTTTCTCGCACAAACCAATCGTTTAGTGTCTTAGGGCATCAGTGTATCGTCATGAGTCGCAGGGTTTAATTTGGTTTTGTTTGTGTATGTTTTTTTTTTTACTCAAAGATTTGGTAGCCATTGACTGCCATTATATGACTAACAGACTGAAACAGTTAAAAATCTTCGTTTGTGATCTACTGAAGAAACAAAGTCACCTGCATCTTGAATGCCCTGGGGGTAAGCAGATAAACATCAGATTTTTATTTTTGGGTGAACTATCCCTTTAATGGTTTGTAATAGTATTTGTAGTGAAAACCATTAGAATTTTTTTTAGCAGGGATGTGTCACATTCTAGTAAATTTTGCGTGAACAAAAGTTTCTGGATGGTAAATGTTAGTGGAACATGTTGAACTACTGTTTTGTTGTTTCGGATGCCATAAAATTCAGATTTTAGTTAGTCAAATATTTATTTATTTGTTTGTTTGTTCACATGAATATGTATACATCACGAAGTG
This sequence comes from Labeo rohita, assembly GCF_022985175.1. Taxonomy (NCBI): domain Eukaryota; kingdom Metazoa; phylum Chordata; class Actinopteri; order Cypriniformes; family Cyprinidae; genus Labeo; species Labeo rohita. The sequence continues at coordinate 9,047,611 of NC_066871.1, read as the reverse complement.
ATATACTGGTATTGCCGCTATCTAAAAATAGGACAGTAGAGGTTTTGCACTTGTGTCACGGTTTGGTCAGTTACCCGGATGCGTGGCCATACTGGAGATACTTGGATGTAAACAACACGGTTGCGCGGTAAATGTACTACTGAATAAGTTGTTCTGCTAATTTATGCTGTCTAAAAAAATGTGTGGAAGCTCCTAAATCAAATAGAGGACTTATATTACATCAAATTTTCATTTTTGGGTGAACTAACCCTTTAAATTTTAACCATTAAAACCATTAAAAAATGGTTTTCTGTAGTGTGTTTTGGGACATATTTCTTTAGGATTTAATGGTTTTATCAAGCCACCAATAGAAGGTGACCAATTACCAGCAGAAACCCACAGGGTCCATTACAGTTTCCATTAAAACCAGTCCCATTATAACCAGTAAAACCAATAAAAAAAAAAAAAAATGTGATGGTGTCTATTGTTTTTTTTTTTCAGCAGGGAAGGAAACTGATGCAAAGGAGACATGCATGTTTTCAATTAATAAGTAAATGAATACACAAAGAAAGACAATGAGAAAAAAGTATGAGCTGTCAACAATAGATAAAGTTAGTTTCCCCAGTGGAGAGTAGAGGCAGTGCCTGTTCATCACCCTGTTGTATGAGAGCTGCTGCTTCAGTGTAATTTATGAAGTGTGAGGCTCCTAACGGCATCATCAACAACACCCTCTCATGCCCTTCTCCCCCTCTCCATGTCGGCATCTCTCCTCTCTCCTCCTCCCTCCATTCCTCTGCCTCTCACTATCTCCTCTTCTGAAACATCGACAGCCCCACAGCGCATTTTTCAGCTCTGCTCTTTAACGCTCCATTCATCACTGGCAGAAGAGCTTGTCTCTATCTCCACCCCAGCACTGGCCAAGAGGACGTGCTTCCACATTAAATACCTATTCCTCACCCTGTGTCTTACAGGATAAAAGTGCCCCTGGTTTCGTAGCTCAGCATGTTCTGTGAATTAAAGAGGAGTTCCATAATTTTTCAAGATTGCATCTTAGTGGCTTCAGGTGAAGAGGCTCTGAAAAAAAGAGGAAATCGATTGGACAACAAGTTTCTGAATGAATGAATATAAGGAACACGCCCAACTAATCAAAAACAAAAATGAAAAGAACTGCTGTATGGAAATTATTTAACAGTATAATATCCCAGCCCTATAAAGTGTAGTGTAGTTATAGTAGGGTACAATGGGGCTAAAGGTGCCCCGGGGTAAAAGGCTTTGATATTATTTTCCTCTAAACTACTAGAGGGCACTTTTTTTTTTCCAAAATATTCGCATTTCAAGATGCACAACAATTTGTCTGATCCTTGATGCAATCGCCGGCAGCAGCACAAAGTCGATTCCGTGCTTACATGATCTAATATTTAATGTTTTTTTAAAATGTTGTAGATTTAAGTAGCAAATGAGAATCGCTAAAATGAATGCATATATTTTGAGACAAATGTCTTCTTAATGATAATGGTTTTGTTTACGGTAATTAATACAGCAGTTTTTTTGTTTTTTTTTGTTTTTTTTAAATAAAGAATATGTAAAAGTATGGTATTTGGGTTAAAAAGCTCAATAAATAACATGATAATTAATAGATGGCTGACTTTTCCATTTGTTGACATGACATGGTTAGATTCAGATGGTAAATATCATATATTATGTTGGGTGTCCATCTTAGAGATCACCATGTTTAGAATGAAACCATCATATTTAAAACAATATTAATCATATCATATAATAAAATATAATTTGTTGTTACTACTGTAAATCTGTATTAAATTATTATGGTATCTCCTTTAATTCTTTCAAAACGTTTACTTTTTTAAAATGATTTTGTTTCTGTACTGTAAAATATGTATTTTTATATTAACAGATTTTAATGACAATATATTTATTGAACAAAAACTATTTTTTTTTTTTTTTTTTTTTTTTTCAAAATAAGCAGAAAATTGTACAAACTAAAGTGGTTGTTTTGAACAAGTATTAAATTAGACATTATTAAAAAAAAAAAAAAAAAAAAAAAAAAAAATTATACATTATATTAGCTAAAGTATTTATATCAATACTGTGCTGTGTGGGATGGGCGATGTCTTATCGTTTGCAATATACCGGTCAAATTTTTCCCCATGATAAGAATTAGTCATCCCGTGATAATAACAATAAAGTCTAGTTGTTGACATATTTCTGTGTGGTACGGTGTGGAGTGACATGCTGAAGACGGACGTGAAACTAGTATATCACTAAAAGAGTAGCTCCAATCTGGAACTGGTTTGGTCAAAACTGTGCAGTGCGACAAAAATCGTCCTGAGGCTTGATTAACGTTAACTGTACAAGTAGCAAGTGTGCAATGCAGTTCTGTGTATGTATGAGCCTGTTTACAAACCTGTAACAAAGATATCATTTATTGGCATGCTTTTTCTCCAGAGTGTTTGAAATAAACTTTTGTGATCAGCCGTGGTTTCATATCACAGAATGAGGCTGAAATCATACTGTTTTGTAGTATTATGAAGGCTATGTCAATTAGCATTGCATTATAAATATACTTTATTCTTATAAAAATACCCAAGATTGCTTAAAGAACACACAAAAAAAAAAAAAAAAACATATATTGTGCAAACGTATGTTTATTGTCTTCAAGTTTCCTAAGTTAAAATTCCTCTATCCTCATTTTATCCAGCTAAAACAACAACTTGATTAGAGATTCCTGGAGCGTAGTCAGTACTACTACTACTGCTATAAAGCATATGTGGAGTTTCTGCGCAAGGGCGCCCTCTGGCTTACAAATCAGAAAGAGCTTTATTGCCAAGTGTGTTTCACACAGAAGGAAGTCATTCTAATGTTAGGAGCTTCCAGAACAGAAAGTACAAACAATTTCATTCACATTCCAGTGAATTAAATATTATCATTACATCATTACATTACGTGTGTACTCAGTAATGCTCACAACTCCCTATTTTGGGTAAAAATAGGAAAGATAATACTTTTCTCTAAAGAAACAGGATACCCTGAATTATTGTCATTGATATCATTATCACAATAAATACCAGAAATTATTGTGATAAACATTTAAGCCCATATCGCCCATCCCTACTGTGTGCCTTTTGCCCCATGCTGGTGAGCCTTTTACCCCCTGTGTGGGGTAAAAGGCCCCCCTTGTCATCTAATACATTTATAAGATTTTAAAACAATGTAAATTACTTTTATGATTTATTGTTATACAAAATCTGTTGCTCCATAAACATCCAAGAATGGGTAAACAAGATACACACAAGACTGAAAGTCTGAATTTTGACAGATTATTGCGACTCAAACTATCATGTTCATGTGAAATGTTAGATAGGTGACTGAACTGTTGGCTTTAAACAGTTAAATTAAATCCATAAATCAATTTTCAAGACCTCAAAGCTTTTTCAAAGAGTCAGTTGCCCAAGTAAATCTACAACATTTGTTGATCCAGATTAATTATTAAAATACAAGCACAGACACTTTCATAAATTAAACATCTTGTTCCTGAGCTGTAGCAGAGTCAATAGTTCACATGTTTGTGATGCATAACATTAATTGTGCATAAGTTTCGGTCCAGTCTGCGTAACACTACAATTTACATTCCCCCTCCAATTTTTTGACAGAAGTCTACAGTCCTTTAGATTACGGGTTTAAGAAAGAAATGTCATGCCTCTACAGATCTGCAGCACTTTATCTACTGAGGGGTTAAACTGACTAAATAATCGATAATTTTGACCCACACAATCTATTTTTAGCTATTGCTACAAATATACCTGTGCTACTTAAGACTGGTTTTGTGGTCCAAGGTCACAAATAACAACTTTATTCAACAATTTCTTCTCTTCTGTGTCACTCAACGCACTTGCACGAAATACCACAATGCGTATGTGTGGTGCTTCTGACACAGAAGCCGGCATTCTGAGGTAGCTTCATAAAATTAAGGTTGAACCACTGATGTCACATGGACTATTTTAATGACGTCCCTACTACATTTCTGGGCCTTGAATGTGATTGCATTGTTGTCTATGCAGGTTCAAAAAGCTCTTGGATTTAATCAAAAACATCTAAATTTGTTGTTGTTGCTACTTTTACTATTTTTAATTGTGTGTTTTTATTAGATTGCAAATAATAAAAATGCTAAAAGCTTTATTCCCCATGTCAATAAAGCTTGAATCCCAGATCTGAGTGATGATCAGATCTCCACCACTGAGTGTCTCCCTATTCACATTTTCCATCCGGCAGTGTTTCTCTAGCTCTTCTGTCGATCTCATTTCTCCACCTCCTCAAAAACCAACTGAACTCATCACTTAATAATGTTGATGGTTCATTCACTACACCACAGCTAGAGTGTGTACTGTGTGTGTGGATCCATTATAAAGCCTTCACAAAATTGAAAGACTAATTGTGAGGAATTTAGTTTCATTTTGTTTCATTGAAGCACTATGAATTTCAGAAACCATTGAAAGAATCCTGCTATTGTAATATAATCCACTACTGTTGTGCATTTGTCTAAACAGTGATTTAGCTGCAAATTACGTGAGCAAAGAACGTAAACAGATATTTGTCTCTCAACAAAATGAATCAAAATATAATTAAGCTACAACAATGTACTGTAGTTTTCTCTACACTAGAATCCAATTGCTCATTGTTAACTTTATACAGCTAAGAAAGCTCATCAATATAAAAACACGTTCTATTCTTATGACACACCGAAGGTAATAAATATGTAGACTACATATAAACTATTAAAGTGAAACTCATCAATCTACTTGAGATCACATTGAGCAATTTCTCAACCATGTTCTTTCACATCATCTATTATCTTTATATGACATAAAACATTTAATTTAAAGGAAAGAAGAGAAGGAGAGAAACCACATGCAGAATTTTCCACCTTTTTTATTTCTATCTTAAGCAAAATGAAAACAGCAAAACGCATAGAGTTGTTTGTGGCTTGAATTTGTCCGCCTGTTTTCGACAAAAGAATAAAGGCATACAGGATTGGAATAAAACTATTCCTTTAAAACTAAATATTTAGTTAAAAAATACTATTGTATTGCTCAAATGAAAGATTGCACTATTAAAACAAAGGCCACAGCGAGATGCTCAACAATGAATTCATAATGCCAACCATTTTCATTATCGATCAATGTGGATCTGGTGTGCAGAGGTTAAGTAGAGCATTATGGATAGTAATGGGTGGCATCAACTCTGCAACACTTTTTCATCTTTATTCTTCCTTGACAAGGTCAAATAGTGACAATATAAAAACATGGCTCCTACTAGCCGTGCCCCAATCGCAAAATACACCAAACTGCTTTTCTTTTGCTGCCAAGGTCAGCAAATGTCACGGCGCAAACTCACTTCGGTCAGAACGAGCACATATAAATGCATAACGCATTTTCCTTGGGTCAGAACAAAACAGTTGTTTTTAAATTGGATCCACGTTTGCAGCTGACCTTTCTTGATTGAGTGTAATAGCAAACGGAGCTAATGCAGAAAGGTCAGTGGTACAGACAGCTTTAATCATATAATTGGCACTTTTTTTCCTGACGAGACAGCTCTGTTGTGGTGGATGCACATCCCACATCCTCTTCAAAAAAAATCCACTGCACATCCACAGAGTAATGACATGTTTCCTGTCATATCCGAGCAAACAGTGATGCCTGTTTAATCATGGAGCGAGACTGTCCCGATTTGACACGGGAGCGCGTGTGTGCGTTAACAGCCGCTTCCAGCTCTAGCTCTGCACCTCCTGATGGACTCATTACGTATTCCGCGTCAACATCTACTGCATCTAAAAATCATATAAGCACATCCTAAGAGAGGGAAAAGTGTACAAACAATGTGTAATATGCCTAAATATGTATTTAACACACTGTGTACTTAAACAGCATCAACAGTGCCAATACATAATACCTCACATTTTGCATCAGACATCAAATGGTGTGGCTTTACAAAATGTATCATTCAGTGTGAACAAAAATGTCCTTAAAGGGATTGTTCTCCCAAAAATGAAAATTCGGTCACTAATTACTCACTTTCATGTCGTTCCAAACCCGTAAGACCTTCGTTCATCTTGGGGACACAAATTAAGATTTTTGATGAAATCCAAGAGCTTTTTACCCTGCATAGACAGCAACGCAATTACACTGTAAAAAATAAAAAACAATTTGTTGAGTCAGCTTAAAATAATTTGTTACCCTGCTAGCTTACAATTTTAAGTTCAGTCAACTAAAATTAGTTTAGTCAACTTGAAATGTTAAGTTGTACTAAGTAACAACTTAGATATTTGTGTTTGCTAAACTTAACAGATGGGTGAGTAACCCAGCTGCCTTAAAATTTTAAATTGATTCAACTCAATAATCTAAGTTGTCACTTAGTATAATTTAACATTTCAAGTTCAATACACTTTTTTTTGAGTTGACTGAACTTAAAATTTTAAGGCAGCCAGGTTACAAATTATTTTAAGTTGACTCAACAAATTGTTTTTTACAGTGTACCACGTTCAAGCCCCAGAAAATTTGACACGTTAAAAATATGAACTGTTGGGGGGCTCCATGAACCAGATTGAAAACCCCTGTTGTACAGTAAATTGTAAATATATATTTTACCTTTTATTATTATGAAAGGACAGATCAAAAGTGACAGGAAGCAAAGTGGGAGAGAGATGGGGGTGGGATTGGGAAAGGTCCTCAAGTCGGGATTCGAACACAGGACACCCGGAGCACAATAGCACTGTATGTCAGCGTGCTGCCCACAAAGCTATCGGCGCAGACAGTAAATTGTATATTTATGAATTGAATTTATTTCAATTAACTGTGCAGCTCCATTTGTTTATTTTAGTTTTGCATTCAATTTAATTAACTATTAGCCTTTCATCAACTCACAAACCTCATTTGGGAAACACTGAGTTAGAGCAGAAAAGCAAAAGCAGGCTGTCACAAGACCAAGGCATGCTGCTCCAAATGAAACAAGCCTTTACCCCCTCGTCTGTGCATAGTTTTCATAACTGAATGAATGTGAATAGCCAAAATCATATTCTAGGAGGCAGCAAAGTCAGTGTTCAGGCTCCGGGGGCTTTATCACACAGACAATATTGGGATCTGTTTGCTGATGCATGCTTTCCTCATGCATTCACATTATGTATATCCATAAAACGGCCTTTGGCTTCTCTGAGCCCACTGGGCCAGGACAGAGATTAGATTGAAAACAGCATCTACGCTCTGCATTATGACTTCTATCTCTTCTCCATCAGCATATCATTATGTGTGTGTCATATCCAACACCTGTAGTGTGTTTGCATCTGTATTACAGCAAAACATGACTCAGATGGCAGATCAATCCCTGCTAAACGAATCACCACATGAGTGCTATTTGAGTGCCAAATAATTATTCCTACATGCACTGAATAATTTAGCCGAGTGGATTATTTGTTGCATGTTGTTGGGATATTTTCAAATTAATGTCAGCATGAGATAATCAAAAAATGATTAGTGAACATGATAATTACACAGTACTCAGTACTAGGAATCTCTCTTGAAACTTAGCTAATTTGTGTCGTTTTGTCTGTGATAAACTGAGGAAGCTAATCATCAAGTTGCATGTAAGTAATGCTCTCAAGTCTTTTAACTTTTTTTACATACTACTTTGGAGAAGATTAAAGGAGTTCCAAAATGAACTTTGAATCTTTTTTGATCAGTGGAACTTAAAATAAGATATGCTGGCAGCCAAACAGTTTCAGTTTCCATTAACTTCAGAAAACTACAACAGAAGTCAACTGGAACCAAAATGGTTTGGCTACCAATAGGAGTGCAATGGTACACACAAGTCACAGTTCGGTACGTACCTCAGTTTTGGGGTCACGTTTCGATACGAGTTCGGTACAACAGACAGTAGTGCTACATACATGTGGCATGAGCAGTTGTTTTTTTATTTTAGTTATATTGCAGAATTTCAAGATTTAAAGCAAAAACTGAATAATCTGACTTTGCTTTTGTCAAATTATGCTACATAAGACACCTGCACAAAACAAAAACAGCGGACGGACTAAATGAAAATGCTAATTTATCCTCTGACAGCAGGTGGCGCTTATGGAACAGCAGCGATACAGCGGTTTCTTGGTTACTGCTGTAAACAAAGCAGCTGTGCTTATAAAGGGCCACTGAACTGCTTTAAATAGGCAATAGCATTTCATTTACATCACAGCTTTGGCCAGAGCCGTTGAGCTCTATACTGTCATTTCTCTGGACCGGAGGAGACTGCAGCAATTCATATGACAGCGTGAAACTAGACTTGTTTCGCCCCAATGGAAAGCATATTTACACTGTCTGAACCATTCCCTATCCCCTATATAGTGCACTACATGCTATTTACCGGACAGAAAACACTAACTCTGTAAACAAGTGACCGATTTCAGCTACAGCTTCAACATCTGTTTATAATGTAGGGGTTGGACGCTTCGAACTCTAGAGACATTTGATTGGACAGAAAGTCTGACAAGAAGCTAAAGTGCAGGATGATGTCATCAAAATTGCTGATTCATATTGGGGGAAGACTGTAAGTTTTGAATGCTTATATCTTGTAAATACGAATTTTATCATTGTTTTAAAACACATTGGCTTATAGATAACCTTAAAATAGAAGTACACTTCCAGAACAAAAATGTACAGATAATTTACCCTTGTCATCCAAGATGTTCATGTGTTCTTTCTTTAGTTGTAAAGAAATTATGTTTTTTGAGGAAAATATTTAAGTATTTCTCTCCATACAGTGGATTTCAATGATGCCTGCAAATTTGAACATCCAAACTGCACTTTCAGTGCAGCTTCATACGCTTCAAACAATCAGAACATCTTGGATGACAAGCGGGTGAGTAAATTATCTGTCAGTTTTTGTTCTGGAAGTGAACTTCTCTTTTAAACATATTTATACTACAAGCCAAAAAAAACTTCAATTTGATTTCATGGGGACTATAAACACTTATTTTATATGCATTATATAAAGGTATGAGGGAAATTCCATCAAAACATTTCTAAAGATGGTCAGGTCCTCTCAGAGATACATTCATTTAAACTTCCACATATTTGTCTTCCTACTTTTTGAGCATCGCAAAAAGTCATCTTGATCTGCCTGGTACAATATTTTCTTCTCTTTACAGACTTCATTAAAATTCCACACAAATTACATTTTGGGAAATGATTGAAATGCAATTCAATCAGTTTGTGTGCAATTCTGGAATAGAGATCAGCCAAAAAAAAAACAACAACTAAAAACCAGTTCAGATTTGTAGGTGCGTAGATCGTAGCCCCCTGGATTGCTCGCCAATGACTGATTGTATTTTTTGTCAGACTGCATGAAAAACATCTAAAAGATGTATTGTTACACTCCTAAAATATCTTCTTTTGTGTTCTACAGAATAAAGAAAGTATTACAGGTTTGATGACAGAATTCTCATTTTGGGGAGAACTATCCCTTTAAGTACCATTTATGTGCTAATAACGTTTCACTAAAACAGGAAATCCAGCTGAGGTCTATTTATTCTGCACAAAACTGATGAAAATCTCATGCTGCCTTCAAGTGATGTCAGAATAATCATATTTATGAGATTAATGGACGTGGACATAATTCCACATTATCTATAATTACCACTGGGAAATGTAGAATTTTGGCGGACATGACAATTCAATAAATCATGGTAGAAACTAATTGCTGCTGATCATTATTTAGCTTTAATTGTGAATGTGCGTTTTGTATACTGTTGCCTGTTTGTATAAAGCCTGCCAGGAAGTAAGATGTTGTTCTCAGTGGCAGCACAAGAGTGAAAATCAAACTAAAATACAGAGGCACATCATTAATTATACACCTAATGCACATCTGTTGCTCTTCATTCTGCTGCAGTAGATTTTAAAAGCTTTATTTGCCAGTAGGTTAAAAGACAAGAAATTGCCCTATGCATCTATTTTGACTAATATCCCTGGAATGAATCACTTGAAACCAGCTGTAATTACCACTTACAACTCTTAAGGAGGACCTTCAGCACCCAAACTGATCTGAAATAGAAATATATTTATACTAAATACAACTAATAAAACCAAATACTATGCAAATAAATTCAAAACAGAAAGATGAACAAAGTGTTTAGTACAGAGATGTCTGGGAACACTATTGAGTTATGACTGTTTATGCTGAACTTTTGAAATGAAATGAGTCACTCCCGAACACCGGAAGCAGTTAAGAGCACACTCTACTAATCAGTTTCTCTCATATTGCAAAGTCTAGAGACTGAACACAGACCTCACCTTCAGCCTCAGGACAGATGTAGTTTATCAAAGGCTCGGGTCTGTCCCAAACTCTCCCTCCTATAATGCCCCAGGGCCTCACTTCATCAGAACAACTAGACACTCAGTACATAGCCATACCCTCGGAAAATAAGGCCTGCCATCTATTGACTGATAAGAGAAGAGTCTAACCTGCTAAAATAAAATTACAGACTTCTCATATATTTCATTATTATTTCCTATAGCGCCAGCAGTTTGAGGCTCCTGAGAAAAGCCCTGGGCAATTCACTTTTTATGAGACCCAGCTGAAGTGTGCACTTATCTGCTTTATTTTACCAGGATGATTTCAAGTCGGAAGAAAGCAATTGAAAATGTAATAATAATAATGTGTTTATCGCTGAAACTTATAAGGATGATATTCACTATAAATGAACACACTAAGCAGTGTGCGATTTTCAGACGGATCGAGCTTATTGCTGCATTTATGCTAATTAAAAACATTTTCCTTTTCTTCTTGGAGCGTGGATGACAAATCAAAGCTATTCATATTCGCACGTGAAACTGTCAATCTTCACTCTCTAGCAGTTTCTGTTAGTCACTAGGATGCAGATGCTAGAAGTGGGATGCGTTCTTCCGTGCCACAGAATCTGTCACTATTTTGTTCCGTCTCCCCCTCTCTTCTCTCTGTGCTGTTAAAGGGGTCATATCATAAGGAATCCAATTTTCCTTGATCTTTCAAGATAAAAGAGCTTGATGCTGTAAAAACAAACTGTAACTTTCAGAGCCACTTCCTCTGTAGTGAAAAAAAAGTAACTTCTTAAAACTAAGCTGCAAAAATGATCGTTCTGAACTTGTGAAACAGTTAAATGCATCTACACACGACCGTCCGCATTTGCATGTCATTAGCACTGATTGGGTAATCAGAAACTTGCCCCTCAGTCGAGATAATTTGTAAAAAGCCCAGATAAAAGCTTTCTTTTCTATAAATACTAGAATAATTTAGTACGATGTTTTTATTTGAGCTTTTTTATATTTGAGCATTTGGTAGACGATTGTGTCTAACCTGATTTGCATTGCTTTCTAGAGCTTTATTCACCTAATCTTTAAAGGATAGTTTACCCAAAAATGAAAATTCTGTCATCATTTGTTCACTTTCTGGTTGTTTAAAACCTTTTTGTCTTTCCACTGTGGAACACAACAGATGATACTGTATTTCGAAGGATGTTGGTAACCAGATAGTTGATGGTAAACACTGACTTCCAAAGTATGGGGGATAAATAAATAAATAAATAAATAAATACCATGGAAGTCAGTGGCTACGTTAAATTATTAATCTAAAGAACTGCAGATATTTTAACAATAAAAGCATGGAAATTAGCCACGTTATCCTTTAATCACAGCAAATATTATCATAATCACATTTTAAAAGTTCAACATGTAGGGAAGAGCAGAGCGAATAGAGCCAGTTTTTACTCAAGGTGTGTTTAAAGGGAGCATATGACAGTAATGGGTCCAACTTAAATATGTACATAAATTTCAGGGATGTGGTGCATCCTTGGGAATAATCACTTCAGATCAAAACTGCTTTCAGAATGTGGTTTTCCAAAAATATAGATATATATATACACCGCCCTCCAAAAGTTTGGAAACACCCTTGGCAAAGTGTGGTTTTGGACGATATCAGCATAAATCCTTATAAGTTTTTGGTGCAAATACATTAAAGTAACTTGACATTATCATTGAAGAGCAGCAATAACAATTTTCATTTTGATTACATAATAATGGGAATATATACATGTCAAAGTCAGACATGCCCCTTTGCCAGATGTGATGCCTGGTTATTGGTTTAAACTTGGGCCAGGTTTTTAAAAGATTTTTGGGTCAGCACACCTTAATAGCTTCAACAATTGATTGCCAATTAAGTTTAGAAAACAATGAATTTAGGCCCAGATTATAGCTGTAATAGCTGCTAATATTTAACTTGAAAATTAAATTTTTTCTATGTATAAACTGTTTATGTAATAAAATATGTTTTCGTAGTTTGTGTTGTCCCTTATCAGTGCAAAATTATCACAAATATTGTCCAATATTGTCCATAACCCCACTTTTCTAGGGTGTTTCCAAACTTTTGGAGGGCAGTGTATGTATATATATATATATATATATATATATATATATATATATATATATATATAATAATAAAATAAAAAAGTGGTCTATTGGCTCAAGTTGCCCCAAGTGAAGGATAAATTAAGCCTATGGAGTGGGTAAGTTGAGCCACATGGAGTTAAACTGTGCCACTGATGCTGTACTAACACTGAACATTTTCACCTCACACTATATCAAAGAAAGAAAAAAATAAGTAAAAATCACTTCTTAAATTCTAAGTGTGAGCCTTGTTATGGACTGGCCATTCATCCAGGGAGTTTCCCCACCTGTGGCTCAAGATGCTGGGTTAGGCTTCAGCTCCCTGCAACCCTAATAAGTACAAAGAGGTTTGGATAATGCAATGGATGGATGGATGGATGACTTCTTATATCATGAAAATCTGACTTTTTCCGTGTTTAAGTGCTATAATTAGTTCCCCGGTGTATCTACCAACCCAGAAAACGTAAAAAGGGGCAACCCAGAAACTTTATTTTGGTAAGCCTTTCTCTAGAAGTAGGTGAAAAAATGAGCCGCTTAGATTTCACTCCCCTGTGATGTAGGAAGAAGATCTTAACAATTATATGTACGGTGATGACATTTTGTTTTTGCAACAGACAATGGTGAACCAGTATGCTAACTGTTTTGTCATTGACTGCACAGATGTGACGAGGGACCGGTTGCACCAGCTAGACGTAAAAAAGCTGGGTGTAAGCCTTACGCTAGGCTTTGCGACGTCCAACTTTACGATAAATATTTCCACCTGTTGCACCAGCTAAAACCATGATCAGGCGCAACGATGCGCGTCCACGGTAACACATTCTCCCACAGTGATAGCTGAGACGACATCCACACTGCAATGGCTACAACTACAGTAGTAATATAAAACTGAATTGCTCAAGACATCATAACAAGTGAAGCCACCATGAAATAATTTAATTAACTAAATATTTACTAACAAGTCTGTGTTTTTGTATCTGAGGTCTCCCTGCACATTCCCATGACATATTTCTTCAGACTAACACTAAAAATAGGCGAGAGTTTAAGTAAAATATAATGAATGTAAAACAATACTTCTCTCTAGAGTTATTTTTGTCTAGCTAACTATCGAGTTGATGTACAATGAATGTCTTTCCTGAGGTAAATGTGACTTTACATGACAATTGTGCGTTTTAGCCTACTGACGTCTTTCTGTGGCTGAAAAACACATTTATAAATTGTATTTTGTGATAGAATTGACAGAATTTAAAAGCTGATACTTTATTTCTGATTAAAAGTAAGCACAAAACTTACTGTGGTTATTGGATGGCAGGCATGCTGCAAATGATGAGTGGAATTAAAGATGTTAAAGAAGTATTTCCAAGCATTTATAGTGTCCAAGCAAGATGTCGAATAGAAATATTAAAGGAATAATTTAAAGGGGTCATCGGATGCTAAGTTCACTTTTTCATGTTGTTTGAACACTAATGTGTGTTGGCAGTGTATGTACAAATCTACCCTATAATGATAAAAGTCCATGCAGTGGTTTTTAATTAATCTATAAAAATAATATCCTCTTTTTCAAATCGAGCCATTCTCAGATGCCTGTCATTGTTGCGTCACACCAACAGAGGCCGCTCCCACGATAGTTGATTGACATGAGCATCTTACCTCAGACCCGCCTTAAATCAGCTGTAACAGTCCCACCTCCACTGTTTCGATGCCGGAGCAGGGATGTAAATTCCCTGTAATATCTCTGATTGAGCAATTGAGGTGTTGTGTTGCTGGATATAATAATAAACATAGTGGTCGTCATTTACTCCTGACATCTGAGCCGTTGAAGATGCAGTGGATTAGGTTTGTCTCTGCAATCACCTTTCCTAATAATTTGCTAGTTAGCAAGTTTAACAGATGAAGGCAGCTAAATACGGCTAAAGTAAACAGGCTCATCACTCTACAGAGAGAAGAGAGGGGCGGGGCAAGCAGAGCTCATTAACATTTAAAGCAACCCTGACCAGAACAGGATGATTTTTGCAGAGCTCATTTTGACAAGGTAAAAATGGTGTTGTTTTACACAACAATTGAGAATTTTTAACCAAAGTATGTTATGGACTTTTCATTAAGACCCTAAAGAATCATATCAACTTATGGAAAATGGGCATCAGATGACCCCTTTAAGACAGTTATATACCGTTATCAGCATGGTAAAGTAGATTTGTCTTTTGTTGTCTCTGAGAGAATTTGTGCCGTTAATGCAGTGTTAGCGGTTTTTTTTTTTTTTTTTTACTTTCACTTTCATAAGTGTTGCTTGACCCCTCCCACATAATATCAGTTGTTTATAGGCCACAATATCCTGCCCGAAAAGACCATAAATGTTACAGTTGGCATTTGCAATAATTAAGAACAAATCATGTCTGAGGAAATCATGATCGCATACCATGTGACAGTCGCCTTGTGTGCGCATGCTTTGGATGCGTGTACTCAGAAAACCCCATATAAGAAGTTTAAGCTAATATGGCTTTAAAACACACAATTTCAGCATTATAGACATGATAATCAAAAGGTATGAGCTGTAAAGGCGCAGCTGTATTCCGGAAAAGGGGGCGGGGAGCAGCAGCTCATTTGTATTTAAAGAGACATGCATGAAAACAACGTGTTTCTGCTTCCACAGGCATTTTCAAAATGATATAATAAATGATCTGTGGGGTATTTTGAGCTGAAACATTCTGGGGACACCTAAGACTTATATTACATCTTGTGAAAAGGAGCATAACAGGTCTCCTTTAAAGATACAGAAGAATAAAAGTACACAACATCCCACTTACAAATGCTGCAAGGAAATACAATTTCACAAAAGCTCCAATGGCCAATTTTCATAAACAAGGCCTGTTTAAGAGGTGAGCCACTGGCTCAATTTACCCCAGGACTTTTAGCTCAAACTACCCCCACTACTACCATTTTAACAAACTTGCATAATCCAGCAGTTTAGAGCTAACATCACATCATCCTTAACAGCATAGCCTCATATTATAACCTCCTAAACCACAAACACATAAGTGATATTTTTTTTTCAAATTTGTCTGTAATTGTTCAGAACATAAGAAAGAGTCCTTGAACATTAGAAAACTTTTTTTTTTTTTTTTTCCTTTTTCTTTTTACCTTAAATGTAGTTACCAATTACTCCATGGGCCTCTTTTCATCACAGGGTCATGTATTACTCTTCAAATATATTTGGTCATTTCACCAATTTTGTTTAAGGTTGCCTAGAAACAAGGGGTGGCTCAACTTCCCCACAAGCTCTCCTCGCTCTCCCCTATTATACTTATTTTACATGCAAGCATTTTCCCCAATCATCAGTGAGATTTCATATTGAAGTTTGTAAATATGACAGGAAATTTCTAAGCTATGACCACTTTTGATGTAAAAATTGATGGAACTTTATAAAATAATTTAAAAAATGCAATTCATGACCACTTTAAGACAAGCAGTGCCACTTCAAATTGTCTATTTAGGCAATTTAGTCTTCAC
Organism: Labeo rohita; assembly: GCF_022985175.1. Taxonomy (NCBI): domain Eukaryota; kingdom Metazoa; phylum Chordata; class Actinopteri; order Cypriniformes; family Cyprinidae; genus Labeo; species Labeo rohita. The sequence goes on along the minus strand of NC_066871.1, from coordinate 9,031,652 downwards.
AGAATATATAAGACATTTTAAGTGAAAGATTCATGGAACTCCAACCAAAAACACAAGCTTTTCATTTCTGTTTCTGATACAGTTGTCCCATAGACTCCCATTGAAAGTGGTAATGTAAGTACATTGTCTGTTTTTTCCAACTCAGGGACAAGTCTAAATTATTTTCAGTTGAAGTACACTGCGTGCTATCAAGCTTGGGTTGTTTTCAACCCTGATGGTTCTTTAAAATTGATTTTCCTTCATGTTCTATTTTTAGTTATTTCTTTATTTTACGCTCATGGGCATATCTAATGTCCCGTATCAAGACAGACAAGGAGAGAACAAATACTCTGTCATAAGCTTTTATGCAAGCTGTCTGAATTAAAGATTAATGATAAGTAGTCTGTCTTCTTAGGAACTACTTAGATCACCAACAATATTCCCAACGCAAATTAAGAGCACCATTTTGCCTTTGTCAATCAGCACAACGCTTAAAAATTTACCATGAATCCACTCTGCACCCAGATTGGAGGCCGACCGAAGAGGAATCACTCGGCGTCTCGCTGCGCTGATTTTATTCCTCTGGCATTGGCAAGATAAATATATGTCAGCGTACGCTGGGCTGCCCCCTGTGCTGCCGTGATTATAGCATTTAATAACTCGCCTTCAGTAATACATTGACATTGTCCGGCCAGGATCCTTGCCAGGAAGGCTTGATTTACCAAACCCCTTGAAGGGAGAAAAAAATCTCATTCAGCAGATGGATTGCTGAAAAGGCTCTCCAGCAGGCCTATAAATCATTCTTTAATCAGAGCCTTCAGTAAGAGCGCAGAGCCACCGCTGGCCCACTGGAGGACCCCTGACTCAATACTGTCTGTGTTACTGCTCTCCACATCCTTGTCTCTTTATCCCCCCTCCACCACAAATGTACAAAAACTCCCCCTTTGTCCACTCATCAAGACATTTTTTGAGCCCCAAAAACCTCAACTTGTCGAATGCTTGCAGTTTTGAAACGTCCGCTACAGGACCTACATACGGCCTACAAGGTATTGTGATGTCACTGCTACTTAAAATGCAAAGCAAGTAGTCAATAATTAGTTATACAATTATTGCACTGTCTGAGGCTGAAAGCAAAGAAATTTCATCACAAAAATCGTAAGTGTTAGGCATGACTGCAACACAATTTTTGGGAGTCGGGCTTCACAGGTTTTATATGTCTACTGGGAAGCAATATCATGTTTACTATTATAAGAGCAAATCACTGAATATGAGAAGTGTTTGTAAGGTTTATGACTTTATATGTTTGGAACAAATGTTTTATTATTAATATAAGTTTTATAACAATAATAAACTGCAAAAAGACAGACAGAAGCAGGTAAACCTGATATGAGCGTAACTGCATATTGCAGTTTCTCTATACATTTCGGATAATGTTTTCTGTGTTTTTGCCATTTATTATTGTGCTATCATATATTATTAACAGGCTAAAAAACATTGTTTTAGTATTTATTTATTTTTATTGATTTTATATTTATATATATTTTAACACTTTCAGTTTTCATTCCGTTTTAATGTTACTATTTTTTTTTTTTACTTACTTATTTGTTTAATTCATTTTTATTTCAGTTGTAGTCTAAATTTTTTTAATTAATTTTCAGTTAACAATTTTAGTGCTAAAACTTAAACTTATTTCAGTTGCTTTCAATACATAATGTTAATGTATTAAATAAAACGTTTTTCAAGTGAATATTTACATTTTATTTTATTTCAGCTTTATTTCAATTAATATTTTTAAACAGTGCTATTTTAGTATTATTCAATTTCTATTTTAGTGTTTTTTTTTTTAATTCAAATTTAGTTTTTTTATTTATTATTTCTATATTAATTCATTTCTATATTAATTCAAGTTTAATTCATTTTTATTTTTAGTTCTAGTTTATATAATTTTCAATTATAATTTTAGTGCTATAACTTAAACCTGTTTCAGTTTCCAGTTTCCAAATCTTTTCAGTGTTTTTTTTATATTTATATTTTGTTCTATTATATTTGTTCTATTTGTTCTGTTATATTTCAGCTTTATTTCAATTAACATTTTTTAATCCGTGTTATTTTAGAATTATTTGATATATTATTTATCAGTTTTCATTTAAAAGTTTATTTTATTTATTTATTTATTTATTCATTCATTCATTCATTCATTCATTCATTCATTTTTATTTCAGTTACAGTTTACATTTCTTTTATTAAATGTAATTTTCAATTAATTTATTTCTATTTCAATAACTTAAACTTATTTCTAATTTTTCTTTAATTTTTCAAGGTTTTTTGGCAGGGTTCAGGTTTTTATATATACATATATTTACATTTTATTTTATTACAGTTTTATTTTAATTAGCATTTTTTTTTTAAAAACATTGTTATTTTAATATTATTTAATTTCTGTATTTTTTTCAAATTTTGATTTTGCTTATATTTTTAATACTTTCAGTTTTCATTTCAAATGTAATTTTACTAATTTTGCTTTGTTATTCATTTATTTTGTATTTTATATTATTAATAATATAATAATTATTATTAATTATTAATTTTCCAGTTTTCAGGTTTTTCATGTTTTTTTTTTCCAGCTTTATTTCAATAAACAATTTAAAAAATAGTTTTATTTAATGATTATAGGCCTTTTTGTCATTTAACATGTCATTCAAAAACAGCCAAAGTGGGAAATTCCTGCAGACCAATAAGCAAACCAGATTTTTCGCTGTCTGGTCAAAGGTCTGGCTATGTGAGACTATACAACGGCTACGAGTGTGAAATGTTAATAGCTTGTAAACAGATTGCAGACTCTTCCTCGAAATTAACATTTGACAAGTATCTGGTCAGTAGAAGTTCCTTCAGTAAATGCTGAAGGTGACAAGAGAGATTAGTGTCAGTCCCTGGTGTTTCCATTAGCTGCGTTTCACTCTGTCTGTGGTCTGACTGACAAATCATGAATGCCCACACTGTCAGGGGAAACAAATCTAGTGGCCGTGGAGGGACATTTATCAAAACAACTTGAGGTTTTTCCCCTTATTACTCGTTTAAATGGACTCTATGGCCTCAGTAGACATGTGCATATCTCTGAAGCGTTCGTACTGTAAGATATCATCAATTCAGCTTCCTGGCACACTTTGAGTTCATTCAGCGGGGTGGATGCTAATGTTAGCAACATGGGCTTTGGCCCAACATCGAATCTTATACCACGGTATACTGTCAGACATCTGACGTTAATTGCTCGTTGTCCGTTAATCTCCTCTACTGCTCAGGAAACAGAGAGTTTAGCCTTAGCACAGACAAGACATGCTTTTGTTTTTTAAGCATAACATAAATGTAGGTGTTGATTTTGAGGTAAACTTTCATGTCTAATCGTGTTATTCTGCTTATCCTGGCATAAATTGTGCAGGTTGTGGCAGTTGTGCCCATTTAGATTCATTCAATTAGTTGAGCTGTCAAAGGTGTCACTGCTCAGCGGACCTCATTTGCACAGAGAGCAGCCACAACAAAAAACCCATTCAACAATCTGAATATTGCTTTAATTTTTTTATACTGACGAAAGATGCATCAACTGCGTATCTGTTCATTTAAATAATGCAGTCCTGAACAGACTTGAAATCTGGATGAATATGAAGCCAGTAGGCCAAGTGTTTGTTGGCATGTTAATGCAATGAGTTTTTTTTTTTTTTTTAATTTGGACGTCTGCCATCATAACTGAATGTAACGGTTGACCTTTTAAGCTGCCAACACAAGTGCTTGGCTTCTTGAGTTCATACAGTGGTACGCAGTGATAACCGTAAGGAGATAAATTAAAGGTGCTGTAAGCGATTTTATAATACCACGCATAAAATAGCCATACTACGTGATTTCACTAGAATAGATGTTCTGAGAAATCACACCTGTCTGTGTGACAGCCTTAAGCTCTGTAAACAGCAAAAACAGAGAAAGAGAAGTAGCTGTTACTTTCATCCAAATCAGAAAGATAAGAAACACTTAATAAGAAACACTTCATGCCTATAAATAATTTTTTACCTTGGTTCCAGAAGTAAATACCATAGGGATTTTTTTTTTCTCTTACTCTTTGGTAAAGAGTTATAATGTTTATGAATCAAAGCAACCACCTACGGTGTTTTTTTATAACCCCATGAAGCATTACAAATGACAACAAAACAACAACAAAAAAAGACAAATGATGTTGGTTGTGTATATAAAAACAACATATTTTACATCTATCACAAAATATGCATAGAAATACAAATGTTTACGTAGTTTGAGAGTACAGGGAGAGTTTTAGAGATGCTTTGGACATGGTATATATATATATATATATATATATATATATATACAGTATATATATTTAAATAATGTGAACTGAAAAGTCTTCAACAAAAGCATACTGTATTAGTTAACAATCTCATAGCCAGTGTTGGAGAGTAACCAGTTACATGTAACAGAATTACATAATTAAAATATTACAAGATGTATAGATTTGTGTTTCCCAGAAGACAAAATAAGTTAAATTTAACCTGATCTTCAAATTCAAAATGTTTTCACCCCCAGCTCTTAATGCATCGTGTTTCCTTCTGGAGCATCAGTGAGCATTTGAACCTTCTGTAATAGTTGCATATGAGTCCCTCAGTTGTCCTCAGTGTGAAAATATGAATCTTAAAATCATACAGTCATTGCTGGAAAAGGTTCAAATACACAAAAATGATGGAAAACCAAAGAATTTGTGGGATCTGAAGGATTTTTCTGAAGAACAGCAGGCAGTTTAACTGTTCAGGACAAACAAGGGACTCATGAACAACTATCACTAAACAAAAAACACAGCTGTCGATCATTCAGGTAACAACACTCAGAATCAAGTGTATGTAAACTTTTGAACGGGGTCATTTTTATACATTTTTACAAAGCTATTTTCTTTTATGTAAACATCTATATAAACATATTTTATGTGAAATATCTTATTCAGGTCATTACTAGATAAACAAGAACATGCATTTTGTATGATCCCTCTTATTGTGGTAAAACAATCAACCTTTTTAATGATTCTGAAAGGGGAATGTAAACTTTTGACCTCAACTGTATGCAAAGATTTAAAAATCATCCTATAATGCTCTTTATTTTTTTTTTTTATAAAGGGTGTTTGCTCCTCTTTACATGTTCACTTTGTAAACACTGGGTCAGTACTTTTGCAGCGATTTAGGACGATTTTGAAGTTGGAGAAGAAAATGAGATGGGAGTTTTTCGACATACCCTAACTGTCTTGAACCGGAATACACAGAGTTCACACAGAGCTAGACAAGATGAGCATTTGCGGTTAAAAAGTATATAAATTGTATTATTATTTGTTATTACTTTTTTTTTTTTTTTTTAAATAACCGATTGTTTCACTAGATAAGACCCTTCTTCCTCGGCTGGGATTGTTTAGAGCCCTTTGAAGCTGCATTTAAACTGCATTTTGGAAGTTCAGACTCACAGGCACCATATCAGTCCACTATATGGAGAGAAATCCTGAAATGTTTTCCTCAGAAAACACTATTTCTTTACGACTGAAGAAAGAAAGACATGAACATCTTGGATGACAAGGTGCGTAAATTATCTGTAAATTTTTTGTTCTGGAAGTGAACTTCTCCTTTAAAGGTTTATACACTACGTTTTTATTGAAAAGTCATTTCCCCCATGGAGAAAGTAAATGTGAATTTTACTTTTGAAACCAACTTTTGCACTACAGGCATTTCAGAGTCAGAGCAAGTTATTGCACTTGGTTGATACAATAACTTACTGACAGAAATGAAATTAGTTTCAAACAAATCTAAAGAAGAATAAACTGAAGAAGGCACATTGGAAATACATGCCTATATGTACATTTGTGCAGCACCGAAATTACGTACTGCATGTTTTTAATGGCAGAATCAAAGTGAAATGTCCAGAGTGTGGCGCTAAAACACACGTTCAATACTTGACCGTGGCACATTTTTATTATGTTAGTACAGGCACGTATTGCTGAAATTTTATTGTGCTGCTTGAGGTACGTATTGCGGCTGTTCAGAATTCAAATATCCAGGTAGTGTTGCTAAAGGTTAACGCTCTATCGTATTGTGAATATCCCCTACACCAAACCCAACCCTACACCTACCCAAGATTGTTACCAAAAAGTGACATAAAAATGCATTTGTTGATCCAGCTGTGCTATTTGAACTTCCTCATGTGGATTTGAGCTGTTTTGTTGAACCGTAGTTTCATCACTCATACCAGAGCTCATCATCATTCAAGTGCAACGCCGTATCGTGTGAGCTACCAAGCAAACCTACTTGATTAAAAAAAACACATCCGCTACCCACGGTATGTACAGTAGGTGTTTGTTTTTCTCATTGTCATGATTCGCCTTTGATAAAACTACTGCAGTGAGCTGTCCTCCTACTGTCTGAAGCAGAACACTTTTGTGGTTTGTTTGTTATGTACTAGCCATTAGAACAGATGATGACTCACTGCCCCATCCATGGAGGAAATGATGTTATGATTAGTATGTGATACTACAGTACAGTGATGCCCAGAGGGGCATTACGTCCTTCACAGGAGGCGTCAGGAGAGCCCTTAAGGTCTTATTAGACGGCTTCTGAAGAGCTTCTGCTGCCTCGTGATCAGGCAGAGCACATGCTGCTCAGACTGCAGTGCGCCGCTACGCAGACACACAGGTTGAGCTTGCTGTAAGGCACCTGAGCTCTTCTGAATCGCGAACATGCCTGGCAATTTCATTTAAATTGGATGTTTTAGGGCCAAGAGATCAACAGATTATTACAATGCAGATATTACTGCCTGTCTGTGACAACTTAACCGTGCATCTGCATGCTGTGAGTGGCACAGTTACAAATAATCATATATATTGTAGAGTGCTTGTCATTCTTTACTAAACTGGAGATGTCAAAATAATAATAATGGTAATAAAACAAGGGTCGGTTTTTTGAAATTGTGATTTATACATCATCTGAAAGCTGAATAAATAAGCTTTCCATTGATGTATGGTTTGTTAGGATAGGACAACTAATTTATAACTATTTGAAAATCTGGAATCTGAGGGTGCAAAAATATATTGATATGTTTTGATATATTTCCGGAAGGAAATTTACAGCATATCTTAGTAGAACGTGATCTTGACTTAATATCATAATGATTTTTGGCATTAAAAAAAAAAAAAAAATCGATCATTTTGACCCAATCAAATGTATGGTTGGCTATTGCTATAAATATACCTGTGCAACATATGACCGGTTTTGTGGTCCAGGGTCAAAAATAAATCTAAAGTGTAAAGTAAAAAAAAGCAGAGTACAACCGAAAGGCAAGTGCCATAATCTGGCTAAACAGTGACAGTCAAAAAAGCTTCTTAGTTTTGGCATATTAAAGGAATAGTTCACCCAAAAATGTAAAATGAAAATGCACTCTCAGGCTATTCAAGATTTAGATGACTTTGTTTCTTCATCAGAACAGATTTGGAGAAATTTAGCATTACATCACTTGTTCACCAATGGATCTGCGAATGGGTGCCAGCAAAATAAGAATCCAAACAGCTGATAAAAACATCCCAATGATCCACAAGTAATCCAAATTTTGAAGTGAAAAGTGTTTGTAAGAAACAAATCCATCATTTAGGCATTTTAACTTTTAAACTGTAACTTCTCATTTGTTTTTATCAAGTGTTTGCACTCTCATTCTGACGGCACCCATTCACTGCAGAGGATTCACTGATGAGCAAGTGATGTGAAGCTACATTTCTCCACACTGGTTCCAATGAAAAACAAGTCACCTACATCTTAAATGGTTCATTTACACAATGCCTACTACTATTTATACTATTCATATGCCATATTAATCATCTAAAGATAACATTTCTTTCATAATATTGGGTTTTTACATTAGATCGTCCACTGTAAATGCTGCAGACCTGCTACTACATTATGATATTAATATTAATCAAACAAAAATCAATAATGAAACCCTGTCAGTGCTTTTAATTTATTTTTTGTTATTAACTGTTTACTTAATTACTTGAAGCAATATTCACATAATGAGGAGCTGCATGCCAATATTGTAATTGAATTGATATAGTTAGTGAGCTAGTGCCATGTATCGACACTGTAAAAAATAATAAATAAAAAAATAAATCAAATGTGTTTTTTGAATTTCTTAAAACAATTATCAGGTTTTATAACATGTATTCTGCATTATATTATTTGTGTTTTTGTAATTATTAGTGACATTTAATAACAGTTCCTGAGTGAAAATAGTTTTCAGATGAAATCCTATGCTATTTTCCAGTGTATGTAATCAAAAGCATGCAGCCTGGCCCACACAGAAAACAAACAAATAAGTTTAAACCAACATGTAAAATGGCATGTTTGTTTTGTTTTACATGCCGTTTGGGGGCTTGTACATCTGACAGAGTTAATCCCACAATAACAGACCAGCATGGAAGAAAATCATTCAAATAACTGCACAACAGCAGTGTTTATTTGAAGGGAAAATAGGGAGAAAGAGAGAAAAAAGACTTAGGGGGTCCCCGAATGCTTTTGTAGTACTGAAGAAGAAAATGACCAAATCTATTTTCTTCAAGCAATCAGCAAGATGGCAAATTTCCTAAATTAACTGTTTACATTAATTTATCTATTTAACAAGCTAGATGTTCGGTCCCGTTAAAATCATTGCAATAATGGTGATGTTATTATTATCTATACAAGAGGTTTATTATTATAACAGCTTTGTAGCTGTTTTAATTATGTCTGCTCACTGAAAAATGATCTGTGTTCTATCACCCCGGGTAGCTTTTTCCAGACTGTTTTTCTCACTTCTGCTGCTGTCTGTTTGTCTGCCTGTGAGAGACTCTTGCTAGAAGACAGGAGTGAAGGAGAGATGAATATTAAAGAGGTCAGGTGAATTAAGCGAAATCGCACAAATTCAAGCTAATATAAACCAATTTGTATTCCATCGAAGCTTAAGATGCTGTTTGGATCATCTCCAGTGCTGCCAGATTGGGCGGTTTTGAATTTGATATTGGTTTTGGCGGGTGGACAAAATTTGGGCAGGTTTGGAGTCAGTTTGGTGGTTTTCAAACATCTAAATTGTGTAGGCTAATTGGTTAACAACAAACCCAAGTGTGCATATACTGCATCCAATCAATCATCATGATGTTATTTAACATACACGCCCACTGCAGATTTGGCCGATGCTGATATTGACCTCGCCAGCCGCACTTTTAGCCAATCGCAAGAGATCAGCAGACAGACGACGTGATGATTCATGATTGACGGGTTTTTAGTGAGATAAAGGATCAGATTTCGAATGTATAGCTGTATATTCGAGCAATCACAATGCCAGAGTGACCTAAATATAAGTTACACAGCAAAGAGTGGGAGAGTGACTCAACTCTCAAACCGTGAATGACACAAAGGCTCTTAGTTGATATTAATGTAACTCAATGTAAACTGTCTTATCAGCATTGAAAGCTGCTGCCTGATTAGTTTCAACTGCAAGGTTCTGTATTATGTTCTACAGTATGTAGCCTACTTCACAAAAGACGACCTCTAAAGTATGATACAAAGGTAAACATATTACTGTTGTTGTTCATTTTGTATGGTCGGTTTATCATACAGTGTGTATCAATGAATGACACAGTTTTGACTGTCATGGTGTATACATGTCACTTGCTCTTAAAATACTTTATAATTTTTGGTCATACAGACAAAAATAACATCTTTTAAGTCTGTAAAGACTCTACGTTAATTTGTGTGCACTCAGAATAACAACAAAACGTTGCACTTGTGTAAAATAATGAAAGCAAACAGGATGCGCTTTCTGCCGTCTCAGTCTCTGTGAACTTAAGCACGAAACTACAAAACTATGTGTATACTTGCCTTACAGACATGAAAAAATATATATCAATAGAGTGAAATGTTTAATTTTAAATGAACCAATTAAAATAGGAAACAAATATTCTCAGATTATGTAATCCGTATGAAACATGCATACAGGCACATCCACTACTGCAGAGATGACAAGTCAGTGTCGCTGACTTCATCTCTTAAGCCGAAACAAAGAAAGCAGTAGTTTATCAATACATTTTTAAAACATTAATGCAGTCTCCTTGCTGTTTTTCCCTGACATATTCATAATTATCTGCCTATGCACTGTGGCAAGCTTTTTTCGTGCACCTGAGAACTTATTAGGTTATGTAGGCAATTAAAGGCTCATATCATGATTTATATTGTTTATTTATAAACGCTCAACTAACAGTCAACTAATGCTTAAAACGAATGATTACTAGTCGACCAGAAAAATCTTTAGCCAAGGACAGCCGTAAAAGTTCATGTAGCTCAAGTTCTGTTTATAGTAAAGCAAAAGAGTGAAAAAAAATGAATAATAATAATACTATGCATTTACACGACACAGTTTCAACTAAAAGCGGAAAAACTTTTATGTGTTATGGCAAACCATTTACATGACAACAGTGTTTTGTGAACCTGAAAATGCAAACTTTTCAAGTTAGTTTTTAATACCATTATTGTCTCGTTATACAAAAATGCTGATATGTCAAAAAACAGTGTAGTCATGCATATGCATATTACATGTTCAGTCTAGGTATGTGTGTTGGCCCATAGTGCTTGTTTACTAAGTGATGTCACCAACTGTGCCTGGCATGCATAATACAGCATTTGTTTTCACTGATCTGTGTGAACAGGGATTGTTTTGATGAAGGGAAAAACTTTCTGTTTTTAGTAGCTGCTGCTGTGTAAGGGGCCGTTCACATATCGCGTCTTTTGCGCGCTCAAGTTCATTATTTCAAATGTAGAAGCACAGCAGCCGCGCTCATAACGGAAGCGACGCGGTCGCGACGGTCAACTTTTCAGAATGCCTCAAGCGCACCGCGGGTCATGTGACAAGATTCAACCAATTAGCTTCATCCTTTCCCATAACAACGTTGAAAGCTCAGCCAAGATGGAGAAACAACTAATCATAGACGCCACGGGAGCGCAAGCCTAGCATTTTCCACACGTTTTTTGGCGCGATATGTGAACGGCCCCTAAACGTACCCCAAGACATTTGATTTGTTTTCACTGAAATAGTTACAAACTACAGTACGGAGATTTTACAACAAACATTTCTATTGCCAAACAGAAGCATTTCCACTAATGTTCAGAGAACTGTAGATCTCGCAGAAAGGTCATCTTGACAAAAAGTGAGATTTTGGGTATTCCCTATTCAAGTAGCTGCACTGTACCTACACAGAAAAGAGCTGCTCGCCGTCAGATGGCCGCCAAGTGAACTGACTTGCTTTGTCAGGCTGGAGCTTGTTATTTTGGAAATCTTTTGTCATTTTTTTGTGCAATATGCATCAGCAGGTCCACGAACAGTCCATGGGTGTGCTGTCTGAAGCTGGAACTTAATGTCAACTAAAAAGACCAGAGTTGTGTGCTGATCTTCACACTGACAGAGTGTGAGCTTCTATATAAGTGACTAGTTTTCTGTTTCACAGAAGCAAAATCCATTTCGGCCCTTTCTCCAGGAAGCAGCCCTGTCACGAGAGGAAATGATCAATGTTTAAACTTCTCTCTCTTCTTCCATTCCTTCCGTTTTATTTTCCTTTTAGCAGAAGGTGTGAGCTATCACATCCAGCACACACCACCTGTCTACAACTGAGCCTCTGCCAAACTGCTGAATTGTATGAATATAGAACTGGTCCTCTGTGACAAGACAAACTATGCAGAAAATTGAGAACACCTTCATCGGTATTTGCCATAGTCATCATGTGTGATCAAATATTCATGCATCTATCCCCCAACCTCCTCCTTTCTGATATATACAGGCCCATTTATCACAATACTCACATCGTCATCATTATCTTCATTAAGCATATCACAGCTTGTGCAGTGGACATAAAATGTCAAGTTGCCATGACTTAAAATTGGCATAAAATGTATGCACCAATACTATTTATTTTTTTAATTACTTAAAATTCTACATGTGAATTTTGGCATTACAACATTCAAATAAAGAAACACACATAGTCTATACTTAAAGCAGCTATTATTTACACAGTTATATTTAATTGTATTATAAATTTCATTTATTTTTTAGTTTTTAGTTTTTTCCAACAACCCAAGCATAGCAATATACTATTAGAGTATTTAATAATACTCTATTAATAAATTTTATTATGTTTGTTGGCGACAATAGTCGTTAGCGCTTCGACATCCCGGCTTGTGGACCTTTCCCGATCCCACCCCCTTCTCTCTTTCCCATTTTGCTTCCTGTCCATCTACACTGTCCTATCCAAATAAAGGCATAAAATGCCAAAAATAAAAAATGTAAAAAATGTCATTACATTTTAGTAATATTGTTCTCTGTTTTTTTTTTTTTTTTTTTTTTTTTTTTTTTTTTTTTTTTGTCATTTTTAATGTATTTCTATACAGCTTTATTTTATTTTTAGGTTTAGTAATTTTAGTACATCAACACATTTGTTTTAGTTAGTTGCCAATACAACATTGCTATTTTTTTTATTTAAGTTTCTAATCTAATATTTATATTTTATTTCCACTGTATTTCAAGCAGTAAACTTTTATTTATTTATTTATTTATTTATTTATTTATTCATTCATTCATTCATTCATTTTAGGTATAGTTTTAAATCCCCACCACTAATACATTGACAGTCTGTCTGAAATGTGCAAACAAACAAGCAGAGTTTTCTGGTCAACCAATCAAATTTGACAGCTAGCACTGTATAACCATTATCTCTAATTTTGGCTGATGGTACTGACATATTGTGCATCCCTACTATTTTTATCGAGTAACTCTAAGATGATTTTGGCAGTCTCAGCAAATTGCTCCCTTTATTTACATGGTTTTGATATCATGTGCTTTATTTTATGCTTTCTTGTGGCATTATAAGGTATTTTGTGTGCATTGATCATGACATGTTTTTACTATACAGAAGCAGCCTGCTATTTTTGCTCCTTTCATTTTCTAGTTATCATATGCCTTTCAGTTTAAATCCAGGTCCAAATCCTGGTAAGAACATTAATTGAGAGCTGATATTGAAAGGGATAACAGTAGCGTGTCTGCTCTGTTGAAAGTAAATGAGCAGTGACTATGAAGAGGAGACTAAGCAAGATCCTCCCATCAATAATGAATCCAGCTAAACCTCTGAGAACTCTAAAATTTCTCCTTTACGTATGAATTATGCATGCGCTTTAGTGCAGTGCTGATCTCTTTCAGACTTTTTGCCAGGGTGTTTGTGACAGTAAAAGGCCAAATATTGCTGTTCTGTTTGGTCAGGAAGAAAGAAATATTACTGAGCCCACAGACTGCAAAGCCAGCTATTAATGTCGCTCAGCTCTGCGTGTGGCTGCCGATGACTGCCATAGATGTTTTGATATCAAGATTTCAGAGCCCTGAAGAAAACCCTCCTCATAATAGGTATCCATGCTCACTTTTATTTCTCTGTTGTCAAACACTGACAATCCTTGTCACTTAAACTATGATAACAGGCTTTGAGTCTGAAAGGATCGTTTAACCAAGGATGAAAATTCTGGCATCATTTACTCCATCGTTTCTTCCAAAAAAGGAAAAAAAAAGATGGAAGGAGGTTGGGAGTTTCTCCTAAAAAAAAAAAAAAAAAAAAAAAAATCTTGTCTGAATCAGGAGAGAAATATGCACAGATCAAACACTATTTACAAGCAAAAAGAGTTCTAAATACACATTATGGTGGATTTTGAAGTGACTGGTCAACAGGGGATAGACTTTTTTTTTTTTTTTTTTTACTGGAAGAAGCATTGTTATTGATTATGGACCTGTATTTTGGGGGGAAAGCAATGGTTTAAAGTTAAAATGCCTTAATGCTGAATTAATGCTGAATTTGTTTCTTACAAACACACAGCTTTTCACTTCACAAGACATTAACTGATGGACTGGAGTCGTCTGGACTACTTGTGGATTATTGTGATGTTTTTATCACCTGTTTGGACTCTCATTCTGACGGCACCCATTCACTGCAGAGGATCCACTGGTGAGCAAAAGATGAAATGCAATTACGGTTTCTATTTCCGGTTTATAAAGTTGTAAATCTGGATATTTTTTTTCTCAGGCAAGTGCATCAATTCATTTTAGAAGACCTTTATTAACCCTCCAGAGCTGTGTGGAGTACTTTTATGATGGATGGATGCACTTTATTTGCTTTAAAATCTCAACAGCCATTCACTACCATTATAAACTCTGGAATAGCCAGGGCATATAACTCCAATTGTATTTGACTGAAAAAAGAGTAAATCATGGGATAATTTTCATTTTTGGTTGAACTATCCCTTTAAGAAGGAAATGTGCCCAGTTTGAATGCTGTTCTCCTTCAATTGTTCATCTTTCATGAATAAATGCTACCATGTTCACAAACATCTCTTTGAATGAATTTTGGTTGGTTGGTGGAGCAACTCTAATTATGGCAGACAAACAGCACTGAATAAGACACAATACATAATAATCTTAATTTGCATAGGAGGTGTGTTTTTGCTAAAAGAATTACAATGACTTAATTTAAATACTTACTATTAAGTATTATTCCACTGTATTTAACACCTTGTTAAATCTGCGGTTAGTGAATAAGAGCCAAGTTTTGCGTATTGAGATGTTGGATTAGTGGGACAAAAGAGAACAAAAATCAAGCTGTCAAAAGTTTAAAAGTAAGCAAAAGCGAGAGAAAGAAAGTGCTTTTTAATAGTGGAACCCCTCTGTGTCAGTTCTTCACCCGGAGTATGCACTTCTGCAACCTAATGAGATTGTTCTCTATTTGTGGCACCTGTGAATACTAAAAAACAGGGTCTGAAAAATAATGTAGACAACATTTGCTCTATGATGAGATGGATTTTCCTCCCATTAAGAAATAGCACAACACAGCAGCCTGATTACTTTGACTTGAGGCAAGTTTGCGCGTCTCCCTCATTAGTGCACGGAGAGTCCACTGGGGGTTTCGCACCATGTTAATCACCTCCTGGATGCAATATGGATTCCACTCTCAAGCCCTCATTTCAGAGCACTGTTTTGACCAGGGCCTGGAGCAAATCACCTGCTATAATTGTGATCAATGGGCCATGTCAACCTATTTCACAGACAAGTGCTTCTCTTGGTGGCTGAGGTCAATGGCACAAATAGCAATGATTTACATAGCCAATACTGAAAGTTGCAGAATCACAGCGGACAACTTACCTAATACAAGAGATTAAATCTTGCAGAGCAAGAGCATTTGAAAGCTTTTAGGAAAGACACTTAGCACCGTACTTCTCAGATAGCACTGGGACCTCAGCACAAGCCTTTAAAGGAGATATATTGTCAATTTACTGAGAACAGAGTTAGACTATAAAATCTTGTGTGGCAATGGTTATTAGGTAGTATTTCTGAATGCACTTCCCAGTCTCACCACTGATGCTACAGATTGTACCTTATAGCAATACAGGCTGGAATGGTGTCTCACACATAGGCTTTTAGTATTTTTGTACGTTTTTAATGTGCATTCTGGTGCATCGGTGTATGGGACATCCCAAAGCCCCACCAAGTGGGCACTGAATTCAGTAAAGGTTTTTCTATCTGCAGACATCTTGCAAAAAAAGTCGCATCTAAAGGAGCATATTCGACTAAAAGGCACATTCATGTCAACTCTTTAATATGTCATTAAGTATTTTTACACAGGAACCTCAACTGCAGGGTGACTACAAGATTTAGCCTTTTTTAATGACAGAAATCCACAATCATTATAAGAAAACATCTCAAAGCACAAAAAGGGCAAAATAACTATGTGAGATATGGAAGACCATAATGAAAAAAGACCATAAAAAAAGTTTGGGTAAATAATAAAGACAACAAAGTCTGAATTCTGACATAAAAAGTCATAATTCTGAAATAAAAATCTGAGATTGTGAGATAAAAAGAAAATTCTGAGATAAAAGACTATATAATGTGAAAAAAGGTCATAAATAAATCAAAATTAGGAGATAAAATTAGGACAAAAAAAGTCTGAATTCTGATATAAAAAGTCATAATTATGAAATAAAAAGTTCAGATTATAAGATAAAAAGTTACAATTCTGAGATAAAAGTCTAGATAATGTGATAAAAAGTCAAATATGAAATGTCAAAATTATGAGAATAAAGTAATCAGGACAAAAAAGTCTGAATTCTGATATAAAAAGTCATAATGTATGAAATAAAATGTTCAGATTATGAGATAAAAAGTTACAATTCTGAGATAAAAGTCTAGATAATGTGATAAAAAGTCAAATATGAAATAGGTCAAAATTATGAGAATGAAGTAGTTAGGACAAAAAAAGTCTGAATTCTGATAAAAAAAAGTCATAATTATGAAATAAAAAGATGATATTGAGATAAAAATTCAAAATTCTGAGATAAAGTCTAGAAAATGTGATAAAAGGTCATAATTACAAGACAAAGCCATAAATTATGAGATAAAAGTAACTGGGGCAAAAAAAATTCTGATATATAAAGTCATAATTATGAAATAAAAATGTCACTTTATTATGAGATAAAAAGTTACAATTCTGAGAAAAAAAAACAAGTCATAAAAGTCTGAATTTTGATAAAAAGTCAATTACAAAATAAAAAGTTGAGAATGAGATCAAAAGTTCTGAGATAAAAGTCTAGAAAATGTGATAAAAGGTCATAATTATGAAATAAGTCAAAGTAGCAGTTATGACAAAAACTTGAAATGACAAAATTGTATATATGAACATTACAGTGCACAAAAAAAATTGAGATAAAAACAGACATAGAGCTGAAATTATGACATTTAGTCTAAATTACACTATTACAAAATTCAAAACTGACATAAAAACAACTGATACAAAGTTTAAATTAACATAAATTGAAACTGAGTCAATTATGGCACAAGTAGAAGTTAAAGGTCAGAAAAGTCAAAGAGTTTTTATCATAATAATGGCTTATGGCTTTTACTTATTTGGCAGAAATGGGCTTTATATAGATTATACCATATAAAATTAACCATTATAGTTATATAAATAATAATATAAAACCAGAAAGTTTCCATTAGTCCCACTATTATACCTGTTTGTGTGTATGTATATTTATATCAAAATCCCTTTAAGACAAGTCATTTCACTCAGTGGCAATCTTTGAAATGCCTCTTGGGCAGGCAAGTGCAGCTCCTATCTATTTCAATGGGGAAACATCAAATTCTCCAAAACTGTTCACCAAGCTTGCAATTAAATTTCATATTTGAAATCACCAATGAAATCTGACAACAAACTGCCTCATAAATATCATTCCTTATGCTCCAATAGCGTTAAAAGTATTTTTTAGGCGAGATCGACCAGTGCACATGCGCAGTACTGAGCGCACATCTCAGAACGCTGACTGTTTCTACAGCAACCGAGACTTCTAACGGCAGCTGCAGTGACGTGCTGACTTTTCTAGTCAACGATTGGCTCTTTCATTAAGAAGGCGGGGCTTCACGGCCATAATGAGCGTTGTATCTTTCCCCATTCAAAACTATACGAGTGACAAGTCTTGGGTATTCTATAGTCTTTGTTTATATATATATATACACACACACACACGCACACACACTCTTACTAATACCTTGCTTTAAATACTTGCGTAATGTTACAATTTTTTGGCAGGGCTCCACCTTATGTTTCTTTAAGTAGCACAGATTTGCAGTACACTAGTTTCAGAGCTGTGTGTTAGCTCCACGGGCATTACTGTAAACACAGCTTTGTTTATTTTTAAAAATCAATGGACGAGTCTAAATTAATTTCCAGTTACCGGTTCAACCATGAAATGTCAATAAACGTAGAATATTTCTTTCAGATTGCATTTAATGAATTATCTTATCATTGTTTGGTTTCATGTGCTTCCTTCTTAGTATTCATCAGCTATTGTTTCTGGAAGGACTTCTGCAGTCTGATTGCACATCACAACCTAAGGAAAAAAATCCAGTCAAAATCCATTGAACACAAACTGTTTGCAGTGCAGTTTCTATTTGCAGCCTGCCTGAATGTGAATCACAAGGAGATTGTGCTTCTGTTTCTAGAAGAGATGAATACAGCAGACTAGCTCACAAGATCCTGTCTGAGACTGCCATTCAAACATAACACGTAATCAATTTATATTAAATATGGATGCTGGGCTATGAATGCTCAGCAACAATAATGAGAGTTCATTAACCATTAATAAAACACAATTAACTATTATGTTAAGCAACAAAATGTATTACTGTATTTATTTTTGTCATCATTTTAGTCACCCCAAGTTGTGCTAATTATAAGGTTTACAATGTGTTCTTTTTATTTTCAGATCATTTTACATCCTGGTACCCGGCTGTGGTCCACTTTGACTGTATGGAAAAGAGCAGCTAAGACATTCAGCTGAACAGCTGTTTTTGTGTCCAGAAAATGTGGAAATGATTTTTATTTTTGGGCACCTGGCCCTTTAAGAACAGCATTTCAGCTATATTTGCCTGTTTTCCTGCACCTGAAACATCCGAAGTAGGAGAACCTCAAGGAAATGCACAAGAAAACTAGAGACTGCATCTGGTAAAACCAACATGAAATGATCAATAAACATTAATAATGGCCTTTCAGTGCAAGCAGAGAAAGATTACGCAAACACACGCCGTATAAAGAACAGGAGATGTGCAAATACGCTCACACCATCTGCAAATCCGGCCTTAATGTGATGATAGTTTCTAATCATTATCCATGACCCCAGCCTCCGAAGACAACCCGGTTAGCTTTATTTGCACAGGGCAAGGCACATATCATTAGAGGAGTCATTTCCAGTCTGGCTGACTGTGGCTCTGTGATAGATGACATCAATGAGGGGCGATTCTCATTTCTCTGCCATTTTGTTTGGATTCAATTTAGTCAGAGCCCACAGTGGATGACACTTTGGTTTGGGCCTGGAAGCGCCCAGTTTCCACAGAGTGTCAGAGCAGCAGATGCTATAAATGAACATGAGTGCGCTAAAAAAAAAAAAAAGGAGGCTATCGAGAGGGTGTTGAAATGTTCATTACACCTGCCTAGCGATTACCATTTTTTTGAAAATATAAATTAAACCTCCAGATGAAGATTTTCAAAGACACGTCGGCACACATGATGTGTGCAGAGAGAAGGAAAAAGATAATAAATTAGAACCGCATATTAATTAAGCATTATATAATTACATATGCACTGCACATTGTATTTTTCTTATATTAATGTAACACAGTGTGCTGAAAGGTGACAGATTCAGCTTTTTAATCAGTGATCTTGTTAAAGGAATTTATTTTCATGTTATTAAAATAACCGGTAATACTTTACAGTAAGGTCTCATTTGTTAACATTAGTGAACAACCATGAACTAACAATGAGCAATAGATTTTTACAGTATTCATTAACATTTGTTAACGCTATTAGGTATTGTTTAAAGAATAGTTCACCCTAAAATTTACATTTGCTTAAAATGTACTCACCCTCAGGCCATCCAAGATGTAGATGAGTTTCTTTATTAAAATAGATTTGGATAAATTTAGCATTACATTTCCTGCGTCACTTGCTGCGTGTTTGTAATAAACAAATTCACCATTAAATTCTTTTAAACTTTAAACCATTGCTTCTGGCCAAAATATGAGCCCGTAATTCATAAAAACACTTCCGCTGGTGGAAAAGTCCACCAACATTTATTTAGAACTGCACTTTTAGAACTTTAGAACTTTTTAGCACTGTAGAAAACGTAAGCACGTAGCTGGAAGCACTGATTTGAGGTTAAAAACACCTACAGTACTTGATGGATTTGTTTGACTATTCCTTAAATTAGGTCATTTCCGCAAATCTATGCCTTGAAAAATAAAATAGGTTTAATCAATATTTTTTTTAAATATCCTTTAAGTGAAGACACCTTAAAATGACAAGAAATTGTATTGTGCCATCTCAGTCTATGTAATTTATTTTATGACTATTTTTCTACCTCACGTTTTGGTATTTTTGTCAACCCTGTTACCGACACAAGCATTACTAGATACTATAGTTTAATTAGAACTCATATACCACTGAATGATACAGCCATTAGCTCAATAATACACAGAGGGAATTTTACATAGACAAACGTTAAAACCAGGGTCAAACCTAATCAATTTCATCCCTGTTACCCTCATGTCAAAACCTGCACAAAAAGTAATTGCTGGCTAATAGTCAAGTTCACAAAAGCACATATTGTACACTTTGTAAGGATTTTACTTGTAGATATTGAGTATATTAAATGTAAGAAATAATTGTTTAAATTTACATTTTAAAAATGGTAACAGGTTTGACATTGCAAGATGGTCCCCTCTCATTCAAGCCTCATAAATCATCAAAAATAGAACATTATAGAGGAGTGAGACAAACATGCTTATGTCTGAAGTGTTGGAATCATGCTTGAGATTATGTAACCTGCTAGAAGTGACATCACTTGAATGTACATTATTTTACAGTGTAAACTGTTTTTGATGAGGGTAACAGGGCTGACATGAAATCAGGGGACACCAATAAAATGATTTACATTTTACAGGGGGAAAAAAGCATACTTAACAATGGGACTATATTTGGAACATGCAAATGCGATTATTATATTTTCAAATTAAAAGTCCTCCTGAAAAAAGAAAAAATATAGTGAGGGACAGGCCAAAAACCTTATCCTTACCAGCATAAATGCTATTTAACAGATTTAAAAAATTGCACATTTATTTGTATGTTGTTATATTAAATCTGTTTGATTATTTCTTAGGGATGAGAAAGGCACCCAATTATTAGTTTGTGTTAAAGGAGAAGTTCACTTCCTGAACAAAAATGTACAGATAATTTACTCACCCCCTTGTCATCCAAGATGTCTTTCTCTCTTCAGTGGTAGAGAAATTATGTTTTTTGAGGCAAAAATCTCAGGATTTTTCTCCATATATTGGATTTCAATGGTGCCTGTGAGTTTGAACTTCCAAAATGTAGTTTAAATGCAGCTTCAAAGGGCTCTAAACAATCCCAGCCGAGGAAGAAGAGTCTTATCTAGCGAAACGATCGGTTATTTACTAAAAATGTTTACTAAAAACTGTATATACTTTTTAACCACAAATGCTTCAATAGACTTAGGGTATGTCGAAAAACTCCCATCTTATTTTCTCCTCCAACTTCAAAATCACCCTACATAGCTACAGAAGTACCAACCCGGTGTTTACAAAGTGAACGCGCACCCAAACACCCTTTACAAAAAAAAGGTAAAACAGCGATGTAGGATGATTTTGAAATTGAAGGAGAAAATGAGATTGGAGTTTTTCGACACACCCTAACTGTCATGAACCTGAACGCAGAGCTACAGTAGACAAGACGAGCATTTGAGATTAAAAAGTATATAAATTGTCAAGGATGCTTGTTTTTCTAGAAAATAACCGATCATTTCGCTAGATAAGACCCTCCTTTCCTAGGCTGGGTTCGTTTAGAGCCCTTTGAAGCTGCATTTAAACTACATTTTGGAAGTTCAAACTCACAGGCACCACAGAAGCCCACTATATGGAGAACATTCCTGAACTGTTTTCCCCAAAAAAACATAACTTCTTTACGACTGAAGAAAGACAAGAGGGTGAGTAAATTATCTGTACATTTTTGTTCTGGAAGTGAAGTTCTCCTTTAACTAATGTAGTTAGTAACTAACAAATGAAACTGTATTGTAAAGTGTTACCAAACCAACCAACCACCAAAAAAACATACACAAAACAAAATGAAACTAAAGAAATCGGCATCTTTCCACAACATTGAAGACACAGCCGAATAAATCTGGGAATTCTGCCAATCACAGGAAATTACCAAATGCCAGTTGGAGCAGCCAGCCCAGTTAATGATCACCTACTCAGTCTTGATCAAACTTCTGCATTTCAGCCATTACTGATAACCATTAAATTACTATAAAATAAGGAATACCGATAAACAGACTTGAAAACAGTATTGTAATTGGACTGACCTAAAACAATTTCCAGTATCAACTGCGTGGGTGGCTCATTTGTAATATATGAGGAAAGCTTTATGACACCCTAATAATATTTTACAGTGAAGTGTTCAGCTGTCTCGTAGAGAGACAAGCCAGACTAGATAAATTACTGGCAATTTCCAAGATGACGTTCAGAGATAAAGGATCCTGTGTGTTGTTGTAAGTGTCATTAAACTATCCATCAAAGAGCCAAACCACCCTCGCTGCCCGCGGACCATTTACAATTGCACTAAAGTGTTATCAGTTGAAACGCCTGATGTTTCCTTTTATTTTTTGTCATTTTTGTGTCTTTTATCCTTAGGCAAAAAGGTTCGTTTTGACTTATGCTAATGGGGTTTACTTTACACTTTGTTGGGAAAGCAAAAAAAGCCTTATTTTAGTACAAATCGGAATCTTCTCTAATTGAAGCGGAAATATGCTGTACCCGTTTCTCCGCTGTCTGTAAACGACACATATACTGTGGGACTAAAATGAGGGTGTACGCTGGCAGGTCTCTGGACAGGAATATCTGTAAATATCACTGCCTGCTGAGTTTCCTGCTGACTACTGCCAATACAGACTGGGTGACAATTACCAGGTTCCAGAGAAAGGCTCAACCAAGACTCTGGGCTGATGACCAAACGGGTGACATTTCTAACTCATGTCCCCCTTTGGTGAGCAAACATTAGCGATCGATGGATCAAAACAGTTCTGATTTAAACAACACAGGGAAAATGTCAGTAACAATTAGTTGATTCGGTCATTGGCAGGGGAAGAAGTAACCTGCTGTTCAATGGCCTTTCCTGGGCGCCTGGTTCCACGATATTACCTTTCCCATAATAAAGAAGAGATAGCAGATGCCTCTGGAACGCTGCTAATGGCAAATACACTACGGTCAAAACTGTCACATTTTCCACTTGCAAAGGTTTGAAGCAAAACGAGGGTGAGAAAATTTCCTCCAGCCTTTGAGGCTGAGAATGATGCATGCAAGCAAGGGCTCTGATCTTATTACTGTTGAATGATTGCCCCAAACCGAATTCAGAGGAATGAACAGGCGTACAATGGTGATTGGAGCTTAGAGAGAAATGGCTCAGCCCTGTGCGAAAGGTAACACAAAGAGCACACATCTAAGAAAATACCCCATTCCTTTCCACAAGAAGGACAAAACCTGCAGATTGAATTATTTCATTTGCAGAGAGTGAGACACTGACTGGTAACCCTGGCATGATTACGATTAATCTTTTAACAAAAATAAGAAAGCAAGCACTCGTTTAAAACCGGTTTTAAAAAAAGTCACATTATCCAAAAAAGTCAACATATGTATGAGTAAATACAAGTACAGATGGTAGACTGGTCTGGCTTTTCGTTTTTCATGTTTTTAATTTTTAATTTGATTTATTGTGTCTCTTTGAAGGGTCACTCTGTGGTGTTTCTACTGCAAAGAGTGACACAGCTAGGTTATATCTAGCTTTTGTTTGCCTATTGTTGAAGTAGCAAACCATTTTAACATCAAAACCTTATGATGTATGATAAAAGGTAAGAATGTTGTATGAAAGAAAGCTCTTTTCACAAATAGTAACTTTCAGCACCATGGAGAGCGGCATGAGGCTTAAAGCTCCACTGTAGTGCTTTGAAAAACGCAGTGCTATTCTATGATGTAATTTCAACTGAAACAGTCCCGCCCCCTTTTTTAAATAGCCAGTAGCATTTTGCTTATATCACAGCTTGCGCCAGAGCCGCTGAGCTCAGTAAAGCCGCATTTGACAGCGTATGGCAGCCACAATCATATCCATATAACTATGAAATAATACGATTCTGTGTAGAATTCAAATGGGTCCAATATGTGTTATGGTTTGCACCACTGTCTCTGGACCAGACTGTCTGCACGTGAAACCACTTCTTTCGCCCAAATGGAAAGCATATTAACACTGTCTGAATTGTTGCCTATATAGTGCAAAATTGTTGCCCCTATATAGTGCAAAATGTGCTATTCACCATACAGAAAATACTAATTCTGTGAACAAATAACCAATTTCAACCACAGATTCAGCATCTATTTATAGTGTAGGGGTGGGACGCTTCGGATTCTAGAGAGCATTTGATTGGACGGCAGGTTTGATGAGAGGCTGAAGTGCAGGGTGATGTCATCAAAATCGTTGATCCATATTGACGGAAGTTAGAGACTGTATGTTTTGAATGCTTATGTCTTTTAAATGCGAATTTTGACATTGTTTTGAAACACACTAGCTTGTAGAAAACCTTAAGGCTGACACATTCATACTAAAAGCCAAAAACTTCAAATTTGATTTCTTGGGGACTTGAGTGAGTGCATTATTTTAATAGAGGAATAATTCATCCAAAAACAACAATTATGTTATCATTTCCTCTTATGTTGTTCCAAACCTTTCTTTTTTTTTTTTTCTGTGGAACACAAAAGACAGTATTTTTCAAATCTTGGTCCAAAAAAAAAAAAAAAAAAACGTTTTTTACTGATATTTGGACAAATGTGTAATTTGGTTACCAGTATTCTTTAAAATATCTTTATGTTCCACAGAAGAAAGTAATACAGCTTTGAAATGACATGAGGATGACTAAAGCATGACAGAATTTCCATTTTTAGGCAAATTATAAACGCATAATGAAATTCTTTGTAATTTCAGTGTTACATCAATTTAATCTTCACGCTCAAGAAGAACAAAGGAGAAGGTGGTAGCTGAGACATGTAATGCAAACATGTACAAAAACATATTAAATAGGTAGGTGAAAACAACCCCCAGATGTGTCATTCCAGGATATAACCACGTAATTGAAAATCATTTTGAAATGGCACTCCACTCCTCTGGAAATATTACATCCAGCAGAGTTTGAAATTGTTCCTCTACAAATTAAACAACTCCTTATAGGCTGACCGCACTTTGACCTGGGTTATTTCAGATGATATCTCGCAGCACTAACCTCTGCAGCTAATAACTTTTCTATATATTGTGGGGAACGTTCTCGATCGCGTTCTGAGATATCGAGAACGAGGCTCAGCACTTGGCAGAATGAAAAGGTTAATGAAACCCCATGCTTAATTGTATCAGTGTCATCTGGGCCAATGCTGTTGACCCAATTGATCCATGGTCTCTGATCACATTTCACTAAAAGCGGATTCAGAATCACAGCAAGGGTGGCTGATTAGCAAGACAGACTCTCTGGTGCCCCACTAATTGGGAAAATTGTCTACAGATAGACACTCTCTCTGTAAACCCCTAGCTTTCACTGAAGAGAGTAGTCCCATAGCTTGCACTATATATTTACATGCTATGCCCTTTGGGATAAAGGTATTTTTATTAAAGCAAGACTATTGCAAGGCAGATTGTTCACTGAACAATTGAGTGTGTGCGACGAACAACCGTATAAGTCCAAAAAAAACAAAAAATGAGATAACCATGTGACATTAATTGTATGTGTGAACTTTGTATACAGAAACAGTTTGGGGATGTTTTCGCGTGACCAAGAGTCTGCATTTTAAACGTTAAAATAGCGTCACGCGGAAAAACCGTTTATGTCCACAAAGAAGAATGGAGATGCCGCTTGCTGTCATGTCCGCTTCGGACATTAAAAGGCAAAACCTCGGCAAAAAAAAGAGAGCCGACATGACCAAATGGAAGGACAGAGTAAGGAAGGCTTTGAGGGATGCTGGAAAACCATATTTGACTCGAAGAGGAGAACAAAAACCAGGGAAAAATCCACCCAAACTGCTGAGTGGAAGAACCGTATATGTGATGTGATCTCTCTCTCTCTCTCTCTCTCTGAACGCGCTAAACACCGCATAAACAGTTAACCTATCAAAATAAACCACATACCATATATAATAAAGCTGTATTCTTTCATATTTCCCGCCAGTCCTGTGTAAAGTACGGCAAGCAGAGTTTATTTGTTTATTTATTTATTTATATCGTGAGATGGCGGAGCGCGAGAACAGTTTGAAGTAGTATATACACAGGTGCGCTGCGCCAGCTTTTCTAAATAAACGACAAGGTGCACTATTGGAGCTATCTAAACATACAAGAAGTGATCAAAGATATCCTATCTGACTAACTTGTTACAGTTATATTTGCGTGTAGCCTAGCCTACTGGGCGTCTACTATAGATCAGTCATGAATAGGTCGAAATGAAAGTTGAGAAAATTATGATATATCTTGTATACCTTATGATATGTTGAATAATATTTAGCTATGATGTATGTCTGCATTGTACTTATTTATTTATTTATTTATTTATTTATTTATTTATTGTTTTTTGTTAATAATTCATTGTTATTGCCTGTACTGTAAGAATGTCTATGTATTATACTTTGTTCATACTGTATTTTCTGTTTTTAAATAATTATAGTAATAATAATAATAATAAACTAGAAAGAAATGCTTAATATTAACCTGAAGTTTCTGTTACTGTATTAAAACTAAGATAAAGAAATCAGATCTTTAGTGGTTTAAAGTGATATGATGAACTGGAGTTATACTGTTATTCCACACTAACTGGACATATACCGTTCTTCCACATTTCAGAAATATAAATCACAATAACTTTTGATTTTTAATACTGACACTGAAAAATGTTATCTCCTTAGAATTGAGAAGCTTTTGTTGTCTATTTTCAAGTAAAATAAAAATATATAATATAATGTTCACAATCCAAATGAAAAAAATCTTATTACTCAAAATTTGAAAATATGGACTTGTATGGTTCTTCGTCTCAAGGCCTCAATTGATATTCCCAATATGTGTTTTGGGGTACAGTGCTCATTTTGTGGTGTCAACATTTATATAAATATAACCTGCACATTCAGTATTTTGTGGGAAATGTCAGAACGACACCAAACGGGTGACATTTGCTGACTGAAATGCTCTTGTTCTCTTGTGCAATCCTTGTCTACAACATCCAAGCCCTTTGGAGATGACAGAGGTTAGAAATGATTTGTTTGCCTGCAAGCAGAAGTACAGGCCACTTAGGATTATATCCAATAAAAGCAAGCAATGTTAATAAGAATGTGTTTATCACTTTAAGCCTCCTACTCCACACTAAGACATGTGGACATTAAAATCCTCCGCTGTGAGAGGATGATTGTAATCGCAGGGATTTCACCTGTGCAAACCAAAGCCGTTTCGAAACTGTCTCTCTCTCTCTCTCTCTCCAGGAGAAATGAGACCTGTCAACATTAATGTTCCTCTAGACAAACACACTGAAATAAAGCTCTGTGCAGCAGATTAGGGAATGAGGATTACGTGTCTGTTTGTCTTGATAATTGTCTTTAGGAGATATTAAACTAAAGATTTTGCACCAGTCCAGTGCCTTTGACCTTATTTAACCTTCCAATGGACGCTGATATCTCCAAACAACTGCAAAACGGTGTGAAAGAAGGTGACAATTTCTATCTAAACCTCATTTGTGAGCCCAGACCACAAAACCAGTTATAAGTGTCAATTTTTTGATATTGAGATATATGCATTATCTGAAAAAATAAGTTTTCCACTGATGTATGGTTTGTTAGGATATGCCAATATTTGGCTGAGATACAACTATTTGAAAATCTGGAATCTGAGGGAGCAAAAAAATACACATTTTGAGAAAATTGCCTTTAAAGTTGTTCTTAGCAATGCACATTACGTGCAAAATTACGTTTTGATATATTTACGGTAGAAAATTTACAAAATATCTTCATGGAACATGATCTTTACTTAATATCTTAATGATTTTTGGCATTAAAGCAAAATTGATCATTTTGACCCATACAATGCATTTTTGGCTATTGCTACAAATATACCCGTGCTATTTAAAACTGATTTTGTGGTCCTGCCTCACATTTACAGATGAGTGCATTTACAAGAAAAGTGCATTTTATTTTGTAATTTCTTTTTTTTTTTTTTTTTTTTTTTCAATATTCTTCTTAGCAACAATAAAGCCAATGCACAATTTAAGGCTCAAAAATGAACAAAAATACTTTTTACTTACAAAGTGCAATTAGACTTGCGTTTGAACTTTTTAACAGAGCAACACGGCTGTGAATATTAAATCCACATTCACTGTGCAAATGGCATCCTCTTAACACCACTGGTGTGAGAACCTCATAAATAATAGTTTTAAGCAGGGAGCTGTTTACTTTAGCGTCTAGGAGAAAGTAATTTCGTAAAACTATAAACAATTTAATATAATTAGAGAATCGATTAAGGATCCACTCCACGGTCGCAAGCAATTCGTTGAGACGTGGGGCAAATAAGAATTTAAGCAGAAACATTGCACTTAGTGTAATGGTACGCGCAGCTGGGCAGTACTCCTTTAAAAGACAAACGCACAAGGAATATGAAAATATGACGTGACGTCAGGCGTCGTCTTTAAATATTGATCTCAAGCGCTTGACTGCCGCAAAGCCGCTCTTGAGAACTTTAGAAAGACACAAACATGAGCTGAGCGGTGACGGGGCGAGCGCTGCGCGGCTTCGCGTTGGGAACTTGGGAGCAAAATGTGCCTTTTAGACCTGGAATATGAGATTTCCAAAAGGGATTACATCTAGTAGGATGTTGTGTCACATTCCCAGGTCAAACAAAAGGATTACTTTAAGTATTTTCAACACTAAATGAGCGCAGACATGAAGTCCGTTGCTGAGGTGATCTAACGTACAAAGTGACGCGACGCGACGCTGAAACTAAAGGGCAGTGGAATTACGTTTGTTTTTGCTGATGTGGAAACTTTATCTTATTATTGATACCTGTTCTCCTCAGACTTTCTGTCATCCTATGTGTCCGGTCGGAAATATTAACTATCCTTTTCCCAAATGAGATGTAAGTTCGCGCCGTCGGAGTTGATGGGGAGCACGAAACAGCCAGCAAACCTCACAGAGAAACTTGCGGAGAAAAACATGCCGTCTTTTCATCCATGGAGACATGGCATATAGGTTCCTCTCCAGCCGAATCGTGCCATCCTCAAACAGATTAAGCAGAAGATTTATTTTTATATTCACTATCTCTTTGTCTTTCATGTATCTATGCTACAGCATCCTCTTCTGCTCCGGTACAATCATGCCTAACCAGAGATTGGAGGAGCAGCGCTGCGTCCATCTGAAGAACATGGGGAGTAAAAAACTTTTACAGAAGTCACATTATTGCACTATATCAGCGAAAGCGAGAGTCATCTCGGACGAGACGAGGGCTGTGCGTCTCGCAAACCTTACTGGCAACCAAAGCAAACATTCAGCCTTGCAGAAAACACAAGATGTGCTGGATCACAAGCAGAGTAACAACAGTAATTCGCCAAAATACGGGAATAAGAAGCTGCCCAATGCACTTATAGTTGGCGTTAAGAAAGGAGGCACCAGGGCGGTGTTGGAGTTCATCCGGATTCATCCAGATGTTCGAGCTCTTGGGACTGAACCGCATTTCTTTGATAGAAACTATGACAAAGGATTGGACTGGTACAGGTAGGTTTCTTTTCTGGCTTTTTGCTTTAGTATTCTGGATTCAAATTCCATTAGGCAATATAAAATTGAGCATTTTCTCTATAAACTATATCACACAAGTGCTATTGTATTGAAAACCGGTAATCACAGTCATGCGGATGGATATTCAGTACCACAGCACAACTGCAAGAGTGATATTAACATTAATAATTAAGTTAATATGTTGAGTAACATGCGTTTCTGACTAACACTGGCCTGATAGTTTGTGTTTATTTTTTAACATTAAAAATAGTTACTAAAGAAGTCAAAGCATCATCTTTTTCATAAAGCAACACACAGACTAAAAGCCTAAAAGAAATAGATATGAGTGGAGTGGCAGAGATTTATCCTTCATGCTCAAAAGGTTTGTAATCACTCCAGCTCCACTTTGGGTTTTACATTGCGTTACTAGTCAAGGAAACCTAATCACAGAACATGCGGAAAAGACAAGAAAGAAAGAAAACACCTCAATTTTATTTGTCCTAAACCATCTCCTTGCTCCAGGCAAAAATCACATTGTCTCCAATATTGTTTGAAAGAAAAAAAACATGATTGTTACACCTTTTAAAAACCTGATTTTTGCTTCAGGCAAACTCCATTTCCTCCTCCACTTGCACTCCAAACCGCTCGCATATTCTGGTCTGGAATGAGCAAAGATAAAATGAGTGATACATTTGGTAAAAATTTTCAGTGATGTTTTTATAAATGAGCATTCTTGGAATGCAGATTGGCCAAACAAATTATACAACACAATTATATAAAATTGTTTTATCACAAAAAAGTGCTCAGTAAAAACAATTTGTATGGAAGTACTGCTGTGCATAAAAAGTATTAAATTGTTGATATTTATTTTGATTTGAAAAGGGGAAAAACAAATTGAATTAAATCATATGAATTCAAGAGCCACTCAAAAGAAAATGTCAATTTTAGGCAAATCATGTTTTTTCGAAATTGCACAGATCATAAAAAAGAACTGCCTAATGGGTAAAATGTCATAAAGGTAAGATCAGCAGGGTGCAAAAATGATGAAAAGTGCCTTTTTGCGGTGGCAGTAAGACAAGAGCTGAAAACTCAAACTGCTGACAAGGAGATGTTAGCAGTAAGTCATACTGAGAGAGCAGAAATGATAGCGTTTTGGCCAGAGACCCAGAGCGGAATGACACAGAGTGATTGCAGTGTTCGGTTTCAGGGGGAAAATATGCAGATAAAGGCCAATGGATCTCTTTCAAGAGTAAACCTTGCATAAACCCTGCCAGGCAAAGGCATGGATCATATTGATCAGTGGGCAGATTAAAATCAACTCCTTCCTTCCTTCTTCCCTTTCTACTGATGGGTTGCCATTCAAATACCCATCGGGGAGCCGTTCGAGTGTACGAGAAGTCTGTGTCGATTCCGCGTGGCGTGTAGTAGGGCCGTGAAGTAGGGGTCTCTGGGAGACAATATCATCCCTCCCTCTTCCAGCACGGCGTCTGCCTGCAGCTCAGCTTCAGTAATTACACACACACACACACATCACATCCCAGCTCAGACAGGACAGAGAGCGAAAGAGAGGACTCCCTGTGGGCCATGTCCAAACGTGAGGGGGAAAATCCATAGAAGCCAACAGTACATACCTGTGTGAGAGCAGCCCTTCAGCCATTAGCAGGTGTTGCGGCTTGTTCGGTCTGCTTGTCGTCTGGAAATCACAATAAAACACACTTCTGTTTGCGTTAGTTTAGGGCCAACTCCACTCACCCACAGCCTACTGTGCTTAAATCAATTGAAGCGGATGTGTTTGTGAGATGTGTGGATCGATGCTAGTCCCTTGTATTTGGACATGGGGAGAAAAAGATGAGGAGGGAAAAAAAAGATGCGAGGAGAAAAAGAGCCAGGATAAAGGGGAGATGAAAAGGAAATGCGTGGTGCAGCATGACTGCTAAACAAACAAATGCCCACAAACAAGCTATTAATAGAGTATATGTTCTTTTGTAAACTACAGCAAGATGAACCCATTATACAGTAGTTATAGATGCCGGGAGCAGTTTGCGAATGGCTATGCTGGTAATCAAGTCATAAAGCGTAAGTTGTTTTGATACAGAATATTATATACAGAGCCGGGCAGATTACTTACTTTATAGTTAGTAACGTAATTTAGGTTACTCCTATGTAATGTATTCTGATTACGTTTCACATGGTTTAAACTTACCATTAAATCAACGTCATAAAAACGCATTAAACATTAAACTGCACCTGTGTTTTCCAAACTGGGCTTAATGTAAGAACTGCAGTGGGTTTGTGAGTTGATATAAAGCTATGAATTAATTAAATCATGAACTAATTTAACCCTTTAAGATTAAAAATATAAATATTTTATTTGGTTTCCTTTTATTTGTTTACGTAGTGTGACCATTATCCAGCACCAGAGAACTGTAATCATGCGAATGTGTTGTTAAATTATTTGTAATATTAACTTCCTTAGAGATATTTCAAATAAATATTTTAGGGGGTCTGGTTGACAAAAACGTTTGGGAATACCTGCATTATATGAACAAAAATGAATAAACATGAAAACAAGGACATTGCACACCCAAAGTCTTCAGATCTGTAATGTTTTGATGTTGACAAAATGTTTCATAACTATACATCACCAGTAACTTGCATAATTATTTGTGTCATACATGGTGTAATAGCTTCAGAGTTGCTTTTCCCCTCAAATTCAGAACCATGTTTTGCAAATTTATGTACAAGATATTTGTGAATATAGTCAAAGCTAAATTGTGTGACACACAGTAGGATTTTTAGACCGGAAGATAAAAAAGAGAAAGAAGAAATCAATAAATTCTGTGTAATCCATAAAAGTAACTGTAAGTATACTCTAATGACAAAAGAACTCAATTAAATCTGATTAAGTAATCCAGATTACATGTAATCAGTTACTACCCAGCTCTAATTTTACACACACAAAACAACATGCCTGTAAAATGTGCACGAGCATACATTTTAACACATAAATACTTAGCTTCTCTTATTCTCACACTAAGAAACTCATCAATACTATTTGTGGATGGGTTAATTAAAATGCCACCGAGGCCAAGACACTGAAACAGTCCCTAATCCTCACTGAAAGCCATTTTATTTTAGCCACTGACATCTTGCAATAAGAGGACCAATAAGGGCTGCAATAAAGGGCAGAAGTAATGAGAAAGATGAATTGGCTGATTAAGTCAAAAGTTCCATATAAAGCATTTTAATAATGTGTTTTAGAGTCTTGTTTTTCATTTTACTTCAATCTTTGTCCTGGCAAGGCCCATTCATTAAATCCACATAGCGTTGTTGAGATTACCCCTGGGTTTTTACTAGAAGTTGTCCTAGATGGAGCAAAAGCAACAAAGTCCTTGTCTGAAATAATAAGATCTCCGGCATAGCTAAAAAAAAAAAAAGTGTGAGGTTTCTGGACAATTTCATTAATTGTTGAGTTTTGTGTCCTCCAACGCATACGGGAGACATGTAATACATATGCGGCAATGCTCATTACTTTATTTTTAGAATGGACATGGATCCTTATGGCCTCATTTGTTGTAGGCAAACCTGTTTTCCCATTACGAGTCGACACTCGTAAGCCTGCTGATGTAGGTTTCATATTCCAACGATTCATCAAATCAAACAAATATTCTGCACTACACACCATCGTGACTTAAAAGGGCATCTGAATTCTGATTGATTTTATTATAGTTGGAAGTTCTTCAAGTAGATTCCCTAAGAAATCCTCAGATTCTATGAGACGTCTTTTAACATTTGCTAGAGCCAAGAAATTCCTCCTGGTCCTCCATTAATTGGCTCGAAGGGGAAAGGAGCAGCGAAACACAACAGTCGGAAAGGTTGACGAGGACAGAAAGTTGGACAGAGCTTATTTAACTGGGAAAACCTCACATTCCTCCATGCGCACGAGAGACCTTTTTATTCCCCTGCATCACTAGCGGGAATTGCTAATCCCAGCATGGTTCAGAGAGTTGTAGAACTTCCTGTAGCATTAATTACCTACACAATTCAGTCTTGGATGTGCCCCAGCAGGAAACAGCAAGCTACCGAGATGGTTTGATTTGGTGATTTTAGTGTAAATTACTCATTAGACATGAGTGCCACTAGCAACAGCAGCGAGTAAATAAGAGCTACTATGAGACAGTGTGTCTGCCGATGGGAGTCCATTATGGGACTGACTGGATTAAGGATGAATGTTGAATGCTCCGAGTCACTCAGAGACAAACCGCAGAACCGCGGAGGAGCTGAAGGTGAGCGCTCAGATTCACTTAGAATACTTGAAGAGAAGCAGTCATCATATATTATCATACATTATGGCATTCCACTGGCCCTCTGCGGTGCAAATTAAATTGCGCATATACTGGGCCTAGAGATGTGCCTAAATAGTGAGTCCGTATTCGGAAATGCTCGGAAAACGAATAACACATTCTACAGAGCCACTAAAGATACACAGTTAGCCACTTGCTAGCGGCTGTTACAGTACAGTACATAAAATTTCACTTACACATGACCAAAGTAAGGATAGATGAGTGATAGGATGATGGCGAATGATTTGCAGTTCCTGAGCACGACTGAAAAACAATCTAATCTTGTAAAATGTGATAAGTACTGCCACTCCATATTACACACAGAGTACGAGTGATCACGAATTTCAAAAGTGAAAGAAAAAGAAAGCATATTAATAACAGCTCCCTGATTCCTGCAATTTATATACAGTATAATTTCCCAATGATATAACTGTGAGAGAACGCATTGAAATATATATTTTCATCCCATCTCGAATTTATTCCCTTTAGGGTTTCCGTAGTACATGTCATTTCCTTTCCTTTCGGATTCGGGCACATCCCAAAACGTTTACCCCTTCACACATTTTGTTTTGGCATGGCATAAGCCTAATCCTAGACTAAATTGTAAGCCTGGGCTGTTTCAACTGAAAGAAACTTGCACCATTATTTATTTATTTTTTTCCTAAGTCACATTTGTAAAAATTACTTACATGTCTTAATTGAACTATGGCCTAATCCTGTCTTAAGCTAAACCCGGTCAATGAAATTTGGTGCAGATTGAACATGGTATGTTTGAGTTAGTGCAAAGTATGGCATATCCGGTTGCCAACAGGTGGCACTATGATTATAACTGAATATTGGCCTTTAGATGTCTTCAGGCCAGGACTCTTACCAAACATTTGAAGTTTGATGCAGATTGGACATTGCATGTTTAAGTTAGTGTAAAACAAGTCATTTCCTGTTGCCAGCAGGTGGCACTATGATTGTAACAGAATATTGGCCTTTAGTAAGTTCAGGCCAGGATTCTTATTGAACATGTGAGATTTGGGGCAGTTCGGAAATTGCATGGCTGAGCTACAACACCTTCTATTCCCATGGCGAAACATCGAAATCTGTCAAGCCGCCACGGACACGCCGTTTAACGAAAACTCATGATTTTCGCAACTTAACATCGCAAAGGCCTTTAGTGTAGACTGACCAAATATAATGTTGATATCATTAAATGTCTATGAGAAGTTTGTTAGAGCACATAACATACCACTTCCTGTTGTGTTCAGAACAGAACTCTTATCGGACGTTAATTTTGGTGCAGATTGCATATTGTATCCCTGAACTGTAACAACTTCCTGTTTCACAGCAAAACATCGAAGTTTGTCAGGCCGCTACGGACACGCCCTTCAATGAAAACTTAAGATCTTCGCAATTTAACATCACAAAAGGCTTTAGATTACACTGGCCAAAATTGATGTTGATCTGTTTAAATCTCTAGGAGGAGTTTGTAAAGATACAATGCCTGAAAATGGTAACATTGCACAAAACTTGCAGAGAAAATTCAAAATAACAGAATTCCTGTTGAGTTTTGAACTTCGTACCTATTAACTTTTTTGTAGGTATTGGTGTGTTACATGCGTATACTGAATTTCGTACATGTATGTGAAACAGCTCTATGGGCACTTCGTTGAAATTTTATAGGTGGTGCTATCAAGCCATTTTGCCACACCCACTTTTGAAACCCATATCAGATTTTCACCACTTCTGGCATGTGTACAAAGTTTCTTGAGTTTTTAAGTATGTTTAGGCCCTTAAAAACGTGATTCATTTTGGAGAAATAGTAGAAGAATCTGAGCAATTCCAATAGGTGCACAGCCCCTAACTAAATGCATACTTAATGCATTTAATAAAATTCACGCCCTTGCTTTTATAAAGTATAATTACCCCTGAAGTTTTCTCTATCCATATTAAAATGACCTGCAACCACCAGTACAGCTGAGGTGTTTCACGTGCAATGAAAATACACCTGCGCGTGGGAGAATACTCTCCAATGTAGTACATTTCAAGGAAACCATAAAAACCAAGGACACACTTCATAAACCTGCCTCGTATATTGAGAAGAAATTCTTTGTTGGGGGAAAAAAAAGTCTCTTGAACCTTTAACACTACAGGTTGTGTTTGGCGATAACCTAACATTGCACATTAGAACACGTTCCTGACAGTGAAGCACAGGGAGAATTTTTTTGTGGATGCTTCGCAGTTCACAAAGACAGGGGAAATGAATAGAGCTGCAGAAAAGAGAGGAAAACGTGCTGCAGTCTGCTGAAGTACCGAGACTTGGAAGATGATTAATCTTCCAACAGGACAATGACCCAAAAATATACCAAAAAATATAATAGTCACACTGGAGTGGAGAGAAAAAGTTCACGCTTTACAGTGGCCCAAATCAAAGTCACTCTAGATTAATTATATGCATCTGAAAAATGACTTGTTATTCATCAACAGTGCCCGTCAAACTTGGAGCATCAGCAGTTTTGTTAAGGTTAACAGTCACGTTTTACATCACCTATCTCGGCCCGAAGAAAATAACAGCTGGATGAGGGAGAGGAATACTAATGTATCCAATTATTATCTATTTTTTATTTGTAGATCAGTAAAACATTTGGATTTTTTTCCCTTTGATATCATAGAGCACTCTGTATCGATGTGGAGAAAATCCAAGAGATTTTATAGTGCATATATGGGCACCAGACATGGCTATAGATATCATTTTTCACTTTTTTCAGGCTCCACTGTGTAAATATAACCATTTCCCATTTTAAAATCAATTCACAAGCCAATGCATATTCACAAGCGCACCTTATGGAGAAGATGGTGGTGGGAGATGGTGTGTGGTGAAGTTATTTGTCGCTACTGGATGCCATTTTAGTCATGACTTCTTTGGGAATGGCTCTATTGTCTGCCATTGTACACATCATCTATGACCATTACCTTTCAGTAACGGCATTAAGAAAATTAAAAATGAACACAATGTACATAGAGTATGTTATTTAAGGCCTCTATTCTTCATGCAACTGGACAATAAACATCTTGTTGTCTAAAATCATTTATGTGGCAATTTGAAATGAAATTCTGTTTAGATCGCTCTAATGGATCATGTATGAGATGAAAAGCAGGTATTCAGGTGTCCCTCTAGACATTTGCATTTCTGCCACATACCGCGTAAGCCTGCTTCTCATTATTTCATGGTAATGTTCCCATTATATCCTGCAGCTTTGCAATGAACCCTTTAAACCAGGAGAGAAAAATAGCTCTGAGGAGGCAAGTAAACCGAATACGAAGTTTTACCAGGCTGGCATGCCATGACACAAGCATACATAGCTGGATGCCTATTTGAATACACAACACTCTGGATGCAACCCAACAAAGAATTACTGAAACACTGACACAATTAACTAAAAAACTCACCAGAGAATGTGCAGTTTGCCGGCCTCAGATTTTGGAAGGCCATCCATTTTCTTTGTGGGTGGATCAGACCTATTCCCTGTTGGACAATGAAAGCTTTGGCTCTCCGCGCTTTTCACTTTCACGACCTTCTGAAGCGAGGAGTACTCTGTCTGTGGCTTTGAATGCTAGCATATTGTGTTTTGACAATGCCATTGATACAAGACTGAAATTAATTGGGATAATGAAGCAACAACACCGTAAAACTCATCAAATTTTGTAATCACTGATATAATGAGTGGAATTTTTTAACAAAAGCAACCTATGCAGTTCTTGGCAGTGTGATATTTGAAGCAATTTAACATGAACGAAGGTGCTTATTATGTTCAGAATGATTGAGGCTACAACAATAATATAATTAGGCATATGTTGTGTCCCTAATGAGTCACTCTTACACTTATTAAACTTAACACTCAAAAATGAAAATTCTGTTATTAATTCCTTACACTCATGTTGTTCCAAACCTGTAAGACCTTTGTTTATCTTTGGAATACAAATTAAGATATTTTTGATGCAATCCAAGAGCTCTCTGACTCTGCATAGACAGCAATGCAACTGACACGTTCAAGGCCCAGAAAAGTAGTAAGGACATTGTTAACAAAGTCTGTGTGACAGAGGTTCTACCTTAAAGTTCGGGGGCTACGAGAATACTTTTTGTGAGCAAGAAAAACAAAAATAATGACTTTATTCAACAATTTCTTCTCTTATGTGTCAGCCGTCGACTTCACGAGAGTACCATGAGGCATGCGTGTGGCGCTGCTGACGCAGGAGCCGATGTTCTGACATAGAACCCAGATGTGCTACGCCTTGTTTACAAGCAAATTTAAGATAAAACTTTATAAACACGTCTGCATTTTGACAGAGAAGATGATTTGCAATGAACTAAAGCCCTGTTTACAGTTGTGCATTTTTAATACACTTATGTTTTAAAATGAAAACGATCCTCGTCTTCTAGGGTTGCAACAATTCCTCGATTCTATTTGAGTATTCGATTTTAAAAAATCCTTGATTGCATTTTGCCTGTGTCAGGTAATCGGCAAAATACCGTAAGTAGCACATTCCACACATTACACCTACTTAAAAATCATTTAAGAATTCTAAGCCTAAGAATTCTCAAAGGCTAATATATGCTTTTTAATTATTTACATGTGGATAGGTTATGTACGTGCGTGCCAGAGTGGCTCCGTTCACAGTAAATGCTACTGACTGTGTCGAGCATTTGAAACTCCATCTCTGTTGTTGTGATTTTGGATTTATTATAACGTTCATCAGGGAAGGCAACGTGTGCTATTTTATCAGATTTGTATGGTAAATCACTTATAAACCTATGCAAACACAGCAGAAAACATCAATCTTTCTCATTATGCTAACTGTTCATCGCAACTTCCAAATAAACGTTTAAACCCTCGCTCTGAATTTACACATTTTGATGTCCACATATTCAAGCTTTTCCATCATAAAGAAATGGCCAAATAGTAAAGATTAAGCGGACATTTGGATTAAATGTTTGTTGAGTCAATATTAAACAAGGATTAGATCGCACAGTAAAGTATAAATCAATCGTCAGGCTGTTGGCGCCCTTTGCAGGCATTCGTTATAATGTGTAATGTACATTAACTCTACTGCTTATAATACATTATGTATTTGAACAGTTTTGTTCAATAAAACCATGTGATTACTTGCATTTGATACTTTATTTGAATTAATTATTATTGCCTCATTGCTATTATATATGTATTTTAAGTCATTTTAAGGCTATTGTTCACTTAGGTCTATTTTTATTACTACAAAAAAAGTATAATTATCCGATTACTCGATTAATCGTCAAAATATTCGACAGATTAATCGATTACCAAAATAATCGTTTGTAATCGACGTTTCAGAAACGATCTCTGTTCACATGACACAACCGAAAACGCATGTCACATGACCATTCATAATGAGCATGATGTTATTGTTTACACGGTCATCAAGGATACACAGTGTGAATGTGGGGAGCCACACCATCGTTGCAAAAGTCTCAGTTTTGGTGCATTTTCACTGAACCGCAACAGGGTCTGCAGCATTTTCAAAGGCAGAAAACACCAGAGTAGTGTAAATGACAGGTGTAACCATAGCAAAAGTTATGTCTTTTTAAAACAAAACACACTAGTGGAAACGTGGCCTAAGCAAGATGGATGTTCTACGTCAGAACGCCGGCTCCTGCATCAGCAGCACCACACGCAAAAGTCACGGTACTCTCGTGAATGCACGTCGAAGACTGACACAGAGGAGAATAAATTGTTGAATAAAGTTATTTTTATGTTTTTTTGCTCACAAAAAGTATTCTCATAGCTTCATTAAATTACGGTTAAACCACTGCCACATGGACTATTTTACTACCTTTTGGCTTTGAACATGGTAGTTGCATTGCTGTTTATACAGGGTCAGAAAGCTCTCGGATTTCATCAAAAATATCTTAATTTGTGTTCTGAAGATGCACATAGGTCTTACAGGTTTGGAACGACATGAAGGTGAGTAATTAATAACAGAATTTTCATTTTTGGGTGAACTATCACTTTAAGAACTTTACCATCTAACAGGTTTATAAAGCGTGACAATCAGGTTCACTAAGTAAAAATCCATTCATTTTCTGGGAAACTGATTTTTAACAATAACGCATAAATCTTTCAAGACAGACCTGTTGTGAGCACAGAGGTTGTTAATCAATTGAATATGCTTTTGTTAAACTGACCTGCTCACATTAATTTAACTTAAAAAAAAAATGCATTTAAGAATGGAATTTCTGAAACTACATTACCCAAGATACAGAAAATACATTAAATTCACAAGTAGTCACAAGGAGCAAATCACGCCAAAAGAGATCTTTAAGCTACACCCACTTCCATGAAGCACCAGAAATGACTATAAATTGAAGTGTACTTTTTTTGTTATGTAAATTGAGAAGCTCCTACAGATATGATGGATGTATTTGACTTCACATGCGTGTGATGTTGTGCATCGCACCTTGAAATGTGATCGTCGGACCACCACGCTCTGAACTGCAGCCAGAATCCAGGAAACATCACCTCTTTGAGCTCTCCTCCTCCTCCCAGGGACGTATCTGAAGTAAATGAGACCAAAAATACTGTGGCACTGCTGAGGTGCAAAAGATGTTTCAGTTCCAACACAAATGAGTTTGGAGATTGACAAGTCTGGGACCTTTCATCTTTTTATAGTCTCTGTTGAGGAGCTCTTTGAGCAACTACACATGAAGTCTGCCGATGCACCGCTCTGAATCAAAATATGCCGTTTCTCGGCGAGGTGCACGGTAAAGTTAATTTATCATCGTGCGGCGGCCTTGGAGTCTATTTCAGGGTAGTCGATGGTCTAATTGTTCACGTTCTCTCAGTCCAGATCAATAATACCAACAGATCGTTAATGTTTAATTTCATATGTTGCAATTACAGATAAGACATAGCATGATGAATCTATAAAGGCAAGTGAGTCATTTGTAAATGCACACCGAACATGTTGTGTTGACAAATGTCTAGCCGAGCTTTAGCATGTATAAATCATTCATTAAAAACGAAGGGCTAAGATAAATGTGTGGCTGAAATGATAGCACATTTTTAAGGTGTCATATTGAAGGAGTTATATTTCATTCAAGTGCTGGTTTTAGTCGCTTTACTACTGCCAGCACTGTTCACCTCCACCCACGGTATGATGTATGTGTGGATGGTTCATGGTTAACTCTTAATAGACTTTCTCTTTGGCGAGTTCCTGTTGCTGACTGGTCATTAAAGGTCTGACATCCTCCCAGAAGAAAATCTGAGCAGCTGAAATATTCATGATCTGTATTACAGCAGTGGAGGAATTAAGCCATTCGTTCTTGCCAGGCCTGGAAGTGTATTGAAATTAGAAATGCATCTGTGAGATTATACGACTGTGTTTATTACTGCACATGAAGATGTGACTGGTAATCAATTCTCACTTTCGACAATTAGGGTAAACTACATAAACGCTTTCAGTTAACATCCCCCTGGCAGTGACACAGAGCAATGCATTGTGCTCTCATCAGACATGATGTGAAAAAAGGTATCCTTTCCATGTTAATCAGAGTTTTTGGCCTTAACCAGCCATGACGGCAATGCACCGCCAGTGACGGGATTCTATATTTGGAATGGTTTCTATTTCTGCACCATCATGGCTGACAGTTCAATGGTTTATTTCAGGTACTTTTGTGTTTTGTTCAATATTAAAATGGCTTTTAAATACATTTTTTGTGTGACTTTAATAGCCATAATGAAAACAATACTGGATCATTTATCTCATATCTTGAAAATAACTTCAAGTCTTGAAATGACAGCACAAGCAGAGAGACAGGAAAATATTGGGGGAAAATAGAGGTACATACTGGATTCAAACTTGCGTCCCAATGAGCCATGCATTATACATCAGGAGGCACATGCATTTCTAGCCTCAGCTTCAGATACCAGGCCCACCATGACTGTCTGATGCAATCGCACATCTGATTGGCTGGTGCTATGCAACTTCTTGCACACCGGGGTTGGGTTTACCCTGAAAAGAAATTGTGTGCAGGGTCAATACAGTGAATCTTCTTGTAAAAGAACTAATCACTCAGTTTGCCACAATTTTCCAGCTTAGTGGTGCAACAT
The DNA here is from genome assembly GCF_022985175.1 of Labeo rohita. NCBI lineage: Eukaryota > Metazoa > Chordata > Actinopteri > Cypriniformes > Cyprinidae > Labeo > Labeo rohita. The sequence continues at coordinate 8,989,669 of NC_066871.1, read as the reverse complement.
TAAAAGAAAAAAAATAAACGAAAAAATTCAGCAAGTTAACCAGATATCACAGTATATCATTGTACATTCTGTAAGGTATTTTTCCCACATACACACTACTTTCTTAGGCTATTAAAAAAAAAATGGTTTTAAGCCAGTTATTTCTGTCTCTTGCTGTAGTATGTCAGTAGGAAATATCAGTTTGCATTTCCAAGTGTTCCTTTTGCCATTAATTGTAATAATGCAGTGAGATTTTTGAATGCACAAGAGTCTGACAGCAGCCAGTTTGTCAGGAATGACATGAAGAAACAGAAAAAAACTGACTAAATCTACAAGAACTGTGGCAATGTCTCCGATATGCTTGAAGAAATCTACCTGCAAAACTACAGTACTGTGAAAAGTTTAAGGCACTTAATGCTGTAAAGTGAAGATACTTTCAAAAATAATGCCATAAATAGATTTATCAGTTAACATCTATTAACTAAATCAAATCAACATTTGGTGAGACCACCCTTTGCTTTTTAAACTACAGTACTATAAAAAGTTTTGGGCACTTAAAGGAGAAGTCTGGGATTGTTTAGAGCCATTTGAAGCTGCGTTTAAATTACATTTTGGAAGTTCAAATTCGGGGCACCAACGAAGTCCATTATATGAAGAACAATCCTGAAATGCTTTCCTCAAAAAACATAATTTCTTTACCACTGAAGACAGAAAGACCATCTTGGATGACAAGGGGGTGAGTAAATTATTTGTAAATTGTTGTTCTGGAAGTGGACTTCTCATTTAATGCTGAAAGTAAAAATGCTGAAGTGAGGATACTTTCAAAAATAATGCCATAAATAGATTTTATGTATCAGTTAACTTCTATTAACTAAATCAAATCAACATTTGGTGAGACCACCCTTTGTGTTTAAAACACCTTTTGTCCTAGATACACTTGCGCATCGTTTTTTCAGGTAACTTTGCAGGGTGCTTTCTTGAAGCATCTTTGAGATGTTGCCACAGTTCTTCTGGATTTAGTCTGGCTCAGTTTTTATGTTTCTTCATGTAATTCCACACGGACTGGATGAAGGTGAGATCAGATCTCTGTGTGGAGCACTGGCTGTTGTCAGACTCCTTGTGCATACAAAAATCTCACTGGATCATTACGCTTTTAAAATAAAAATATAAATACAAATCTGTAAAATTTACTTAAATAAATAAACTAAAAAATAAAGTAAAAAAAAAAAAAAACGGCAGCTGTGCCAGAATGTCAACATAAAAAAATAAAATAAAAAATACGGTGCCACAGAACACCATAGAAGAACCTTTAACATCTGAAGAACCTTTTTGTTACTTCAGGTTCTTCGGATTACAAAAAGGTAAGAAAGAAATGGTTCTTTAAAGAACCTTTGACTGAATGGTTCTTTGTGGAACCAAAAATGGTTCTTTTATGGCATCACTGTGAAGAACCTTTTAAAGCATCTTTATTTTTAAGAGTGTAGCAACATTTCAGGTTTTAAATACCGTAATTTCATTAACTGATATGGTGGTGATGAGAAAGTCATATGATGAACCAAAGCCTATCACAAGCAGCTTTTAAATATTAACATATATAGAAAGTGCACAGTGTCATTCACACAAACACTAAACACCATCATGGAAGCACACATGAAACTGAAATAAGGCAGTAAAAATTCATTTAACAAAATAAGATGTAACATACAACCCTAATGTACACAACTGCTTAAAAAACAAATATATAAAATTTAAAATGTAACACAGGGAATTCTGGGAATGTCAATTCACAGATATTCACTATAAATTATACGTTCTTTTTCACTGGTATACTACAGTAAAATTACATGTAATGTTCAATACACTTTTTCACCGTATATAGTATGGGAACGTACCGTTAACCATTTAACAGGTTTTTACTGTAGCATTTTTAGTCTTTCACTTTTAAATTTACAGTCATTTTTTACAGTGTACAATTAATGGCAAAAGGAATGTTTGAAATGTAAACTTATATTTCCTACTGACACAATATAGCAAAAGATAGAAATAACTTACTTAACTATTTTGTAGTTGTTAAAAAAAGTTGTAATTATAAGTTTGTCATGTTCAAGTGCTTTGCCTTCAGAAAGAACAGAAATCATGGTGGACAGCCTATTTATTCCTGCCTGTTTTTTAAATTAAAGCCAAAGGTATAGATTAGAAGATATTTAGTCAATATCCAACAGGTTTTGAATAAAAAGTAACACATTAACAGCACTATCTAGATATTCAGCTGGCTGGCAAATCCTAAATTTCGGTCAAGTAAATGCTATTTTCACTGTGTTCAATACATACAATATGCATTAAATGGTTATTTATATACGTAAATATACATGGCTGTAATGGCAGAAGAAAGCAATGTAGATGTTGTGAGGCAGAAATATAGCCTCAGTAGCCACCTCAACTTGTGGTGTTGAAAATTTTAAAGAAATTAACAACAGAATACAACAATATTGACACAATACACCTTCACGCTAAATGTATTTAAAGCTTCTGTGACTTATTAATAATATACTAAAAAGTTGTGTTTACTAGTTAGTTAATATGCATAACATACTATATTATACTATAATTTGTTAGAATTAGCAGAATATGAATCAAATATGTCAGATACCAGAACGTGAACAAATATTCCGATTATAAAGTCTGCACACATTTCTTTGGTGTTTGTTGTTTGTACTATTTCAGATAAACCTGAATCTAAACAGCGCATAAAAACAAATCAAACTGTGATTGGCTGCCATCTTCCTGTCTAAGTGGGCAGCTCTTGGCCGGAAAAAGCTGTAAATTGAGTTTATGCTGTATTGAAAAGTCTGGCTAAGCGAGACTAATGAACTTCCCACTTGCAAACGTTTCCAACAACACTTTTCAACAACGTTTGTGCTTGACATGTTGGATATCATGCAAATGCTTGGTTAACCACATTTATATAATAAAAAGCACTGAAAAACTGCCTTAAGACAAACTGATAGTACTTTATATAACCATAGGAAGACCCAGGCACAGGATATTGTTAACTGGGATGGGCTCATTAAGGCTGTCAGTGATGACAAGCATTTGAACTGAGACAGGAAATGAGGCTCGCTGTCTAAATCGCTGTAAGCGTATGTCCCTGCAGCTTTGTCATGGTGATTGATGCTTTTCATTTGAAATACCAATCAGATCAGCACTTGCACCAACATGATTGTGCAATCCTCTATTCCACCATAAAACACTTTAATTAGCACAATGAGGTTTAGATTAATTAGACTGAAATGGAAGCGTAACTGCCCAGTTCATAACCGCATATGTACGTTTAAACGAGACTTCAGCTAATGCAATATTACAGAGCCTCTGAGCATACATACATTATCTAAATGCGACCAGGTTAAGTTTAATACCGGTGGATTAGGTCATTAGATTTCTATAGCAGGTTCTGTAGAGGAAATGGACAGCGTGCTGAAAACAAACCTCGGTTACAACGTCACACATTAATGGACTAAAATCTACCCTGCAAAAAACTGCACATTTAATCCTGGGATTTTATACGTATAGAATTGTAAGGCAGGTCAGATGTGTTTAAATGCATGAAAGCATCAAGCAAAGGGTAGAAGAAAACAGTTTAATTCCCAGTCCTGTTCAGACAGCATCACGAGGGCGTTTAGTATATCATATTGACTGAACATTCAAAACTGACCTTTTCATCAGACGTTGGTAGACATTTCTAAGGATCAAAATGGAGGGCTTACAAGTTCCAATTTGAAGCGAAAGTTCAGGAATACAAAATTAAAAGAAAACGCCATAAAACAGCAATCAAAGCACTGAGCTGACTATGCTCTAGCTGTGCTGCATTCCCCAGTCTGTCTGAACTTCTAGAGAAACCCTCATGAGGTTGCATCAGAACAGTGCATAATGATAACTGTTTTATACATATAATAGCGAGCTGCAAAGTCAGTCAAAGTCACATTCCTAATGTTTTACAGATAACCTAAATAGGCAATTGCAAGTCAAACTATTACAGAAAGAGACAAAGAACAATAGATTCTTGTAAGAGTTGTTTGAATCAAAGGAAAATCTAGACGCTATCCAGAGAAGTTGCTATTGACCTTATTTACAGAATACAGTCTCTCTTTACAATTGCTTAAATTATCAACTGCAGCTATCTGCAGTTCTTTTACTTTCCAGTCATTAAAAATCTTTCACAACAATCTTTAGCATGAAGCACTCCCTTACCAGTCAATTTGGATGCACTGAATGCAGAGTTTTAAACACATAAAAATCTTCAGGAATCATATTCACAGCATTAAACTACTCGGCACAAGTTGACTGGTTTATGTTGCAGACACAACCAATGAGCTTGCTGCTTTACATTTAAACACCTGGTTAGCATTCATTAGAGCAGTTCAAGCGTACTTTCAGAGTTCCTCTGAAACCCTCCACCACCCCAGCTCCACCTGTATAGATCTGCTATGGGTTATTATATATGCTATTTGTGCAGCGGCATTATGTCTTAAATACTCACTGCAGTGCATCGCCGTATGTATTGGCGGTAGCAAGTTCCTGTACTTGCTTTGCAGCAGCAATAATCTAAAACTAACCACTTCTCAACAATATAAAACATTTGTAATGTCAAACTTGTTCAATAAATGTGACAGCACTGAACATTTTACAAAATCTCACTGATTAAATAAATTCAGCATATTACTTCCATTAAATAGTTAATAACCTTAAAGGATTCACAAGTATCTACACATCTTCAAAGCTAATATGTGAAATGTTTAAGTTTTAGATGCTGTCAATACATTAAAGGTATAGTTCACCTAAAAACATTCTGTCATTAATTACTCACCCTCATGTTACCCCCAGAAGAATTATTTTATTATTTTCAGAACACAAATTAAGATATTTTTGATGAAAACCGAGAGCTTTCTGACCCTGCATAGACAGCAACGCAACTACCACATTCAAGGCCCAGAAAGGTAGTAAGGACATTGTTAAAATAGTCTATGTGACATCAGTGGTTCAACCTTAAATTTTATAATGCTACAAGAATACTTTTTTGTGTGCATAAACAACTTCATTCAATAATTTGCACTGAATTGGAAACTCCTACAAATGCATATGACGTACGGTCAGATAAAAAAAAAAAATAACTGTCTACACCATTTAATCGCAAATTTTTCACCGCATGGAAATCCTGACAGTAGTTTCAAAAGAGAGACCCTCTTTTGAAACTACTGTCAAGTAGTTTGCGCAATCTGTTGGTAAATATGGTCCTATGTGTGGTAGAACCACACTTTACGTATGAATACAAATGAGATCATGCTGGCACATCATTTGTACAGTATCTCTTATTCGAACACTCTCTGAATATCGCTTCAGTGTGAAATAAGATGCAATACTAATTTATTTAGAAAAGTTGCCAGATCCCCATCTCAAAGCCAGGCTGATTGCCCCAAGAATAATGAGATTAGACCTACAAGGTCTTCTGCATCCTGTGCACTGTCATCTATTAGACAAATATACCGCAATGTGTGGAACACAAAGGTGCGGCGGAGAAGAAAGTCATCTCAGCGTGCAGGTTGGCCAGAAGCCTTTTTTAATCAGAATCAATGACCTCGGTAGGAACGGCACATTGGTTTGCACTTAGCACGGCATGCAGACTCGTCAGATTTTTTTGTCTGAAGTTGTGTTTTTTGCATTCATCGTCCAGCTCACAATGTGGCCCTATAATAGAGATGCCTGGGCTGACAAAAGAGCCTGCAGGAGACTTTTAATTTGAGGGGATAACTTCAGGTTGGTGGTATTAATATGACACTTGCTGATGCAATTCACAGAGCTTGTTCTCCAGAGCTCTCACGACCTTGTCAGCAGATCCCAGACATATCATAAGAGCTGCCCGGCTCCCTGAAAACTTCTCTTCAGCAGAAAAGACAACAGGAATACATCGTGCTCTGGCAGACAATTAACAGCACTGTAACTTTCAGATGGAATATCAGACCTTTGCCTGATGTCATTTCTCATTTCTCTGAGGTGGTGGATCTGTTGGCAGTAAGTAGTGACTAAGCCCTCTGATGAATTAGAATGTCAATCTGCATTAAAAGTGAAAGCCAGTGATACTAGACATCAGGATATCCTCCATTATGTAGACCTGTGTCTACAGATACAGTAATCTAATAAACGCAGGGCTTGGAAAGATAGCTGAAGTAAATGCTACGATGGAACGTTCCCCTAGGAACGTTCGGTTTCAAACTGGCGGTAATTGTTTTATGTCTTACTTGTTTATGATAGAAATTCAATTAGGAATTAATTCTCTTTAATTCTGCAAGAGACTGACTTCAAAGTTAATTCAATAGGAAAAGATAAAAATGTTTCCTTTGCTGCACCACGATAAGCTTATTAATTATGTAATTGCTGAGGAATTGTGCCAGTGATTAAAATGTTTACATTTTTGGCATGCTTGCTGTTGCTATTAAAATCGTTCCTATTACAGGGCAATTTCAGGACTCTATGTACACACTTTACTTTCAGATTGTCTTTTTATCCTTATGCTAAATAGTGTAAAAAAAAAAACAATGGGCAAAGTGTGGATAATGGCCGAATAGCAGGCATTTTCCGTACAACGATGTAGCTCGCTGTTTAATGCGATGCATCGCTGGAGACATTAACTGTTTTCTGAAACCGTAGCAACCGTCATTCGAACTACATTGGTTAAACAATATAGAACTTTCGTCATTGATGTCACACAGTTGTTGGAGTAATTAGTTCAATATCAAATTCCTGAAAATAACAAACATGGCACAGGTGGACTACTTAACTGTTTTTGATCTCTTATTTCCATACTCTGGGACTGCCCAAAGCACATGAGCCACTCACATGCGCATTCTTTAAAAAATGCCGCTTTCATTCTCTTGCCAAACTAAAAGGCATAGAATGAAATGTGTTATGCATGCAAGCATGATAGCTTGCTTATATTAAGTACTTATCACACTAACTAGAAACTACAGTATGCTTTTAACCACAAAAGCTAATTCTAGCCACAGAAGTTTGCAATGCTGTTTGCGAATGTTTGTTGGAACTAGGGTTGGGCAATATGATCATTATTTATTTATTTAGTTATTTTTTTCATCATAACGATATAATCGCCTTCGATTAATCGTGCAGCCCTATCGCACACCACGATTGGTCAATTATGCACAATGCCTGCACACTATTGGTCAAGCTACTTTTCAACCATTACCCCAAAACAAGTGTTGACATGTTTGGGAAAAAGTGAACGTATCATCACCCTACTATCGTTTCAGGAAACACTTCAAATTGTTTGATCATTTTGGTAACAACCACAGTTGGTTAACAATGCTTTTGGCAAATACACTCTTGGTTTTTTATTACACCATCTGATTTTGAAGCCCTCTATATAAAATCAAATTTAGTACAAGCAACATATTCAACATAATATCATGTAAGTGATACTGCATTATAACATAGCAGATTTATTATAGTAATTTGGAGTGCTCTTAAAAGTGACACTTTTCATGTCACAGCTCAGTTTAATAAAGACTTATGACTCTATTATGACTCTACTTTATTAAAAGTTTAACAAAAAATTACATTTTTAGGCCCCTAAGAAATATGTGTTGTTTTTTATGATTTGTTAAGGCATAAAACATATTTTTTTTGTAATTCCATGGAAATTAAACCATTTTTATTTTCTGGCAAACAAAAGTCCTGCACAACAGGGGTTCTGTTAAAACATGGAAGAACATTTGTGTGATGTTATTATTGCTTAAAAAGAATAATAATTATAATATTTAATGCTAATTTTATGAGCAGCAGTATTAGATTAAGATGTACATTCTACTGTACAAAAGTAATATATTTCTGTCACAACTTTTTATTTCTTAGTTTCTGATTGTTTCTAAGTTTAACAGACTTTTTATTTTGACAGGTGCCATGAAGAGTTTTGTTTGTGCATGTATATAATATGATGGTACACTGTAAAAAAAAAAAAAAATCCATAACATTTACATTAAAAAAAATGGCAGCTATGGTTGCCAGAAATTTACCATAAAAATATGGTAGCAACCATTTTGGGTTTTACGGTTAACTTAAATTTACATTTAAATACCGTAATTTCACTAATTGATATAATGTTAATGTACCAACCTACTGCAGTGCTGAAACTGTTCTGTACTAACCACCAAAAGCAGGTGATGAGAAAGTCACATGATGAACCAAAGCCCATCACAAGCATTTTTTTGAAAATTAACATATATAGAAGGTGCACAGTGTGATTCACACAAACACTAAACACCACCATGGAAACACACAAGAAACTAAAATAATGCAATAAACATTAATTTAACAACATTAGATGTAACGTACAACAATGTTCAAAATTGAGAAAAAAACAATCAAACTAAGAAACAATCAAAAAAAAAAAAAAAATGTCCTAAACAGTTTTTCACCATATATAGTAGGGAAATTTACCGTTAACCTTTTAACAGGTTTTTACTGTAGCAGTCTTTTACCATTAAATTCACTGTAATTTTTTACAGTGTAGGTTTTTTTCTCAAAACAAACTGTTCAGTGCTTTTAAATCGTCTCTTTGAGCAGCTCTGGAGACAACATTCATTTGTTCACGTCATTTAGTGAGACCGCAGACGTTAAAAACATGACCAGCATCAGTATGTGTATTAAACGAAACTGCGTCTGAGCCATTCATTCACACAGAGATACGCAGAACATGCAGGATTCATATTTTTTCAACAGTTTTTTGTGGCTTAATATTCACAGACACTAGTCCATATTGCGATCTGACTTAAGTGAACTGATCTACATTTGATTTATTCATCCAAAATTTGTCAAATTCCAAGATTCCATGTTATACCATAAATTCCATTTTTATGACTAGATTCCACAATTCTGTCCACGTTTTGAAAATCGACGAAAATCACAGGGCCCCACAATCAGCATCATGACATAATTTTCCTGTGAATAATTAGTCAAATCGCATTTTGGCTCTGGTGATTGTCTCAAAACATTTTAAATCACATACTTCTAGCTAGTCCTGTGCCAGCTGACTAACTACCATTGATTTGAATCAAAACACTTAAGAGTCCACTTTCTTTAGGTATTATTTAGAGCTCCTTAAATAAATCATTATTATTTTGATTGAAAGTGAAAATTAAGTGAAACTCTAACAAGCGTCTACTTCTACCGCATTTCGCAATCTTTTCTTGTTGCCATCCAGTTTCGTTTCTGCATTAGCCACAAAAATCAAAGCTTTCAAAAAATGTTTTACAAAGTGCCAGGAACTTTTTCCACTTATGGCTACTTCACTGGCTAGTCTTCACTGTGGACCCAAAAGTACGCTTCTGTGCACCACTTTGCAATTAGCACCTCTCTATTCCAGCTTTCAGCTAACTTAGCCTTCACTCTTCTCACTAAATGAATTTTCTTCTAAAAGACCAGACTCTTATGTAAGCAGCAGAGCACCTGCCAGCCCCCATCTCACGACAGCAGATGAGAGGCACATCAGTGATGTGATAACAGGCAGACTGGCAAATTCATGCCATCTTTTGATTCTTGAAAATGCAATTAATTAAAGAAGCGCGAGTACAGAGGTAGGCGATGACGCAAACACAAAATAAATTGGAGTTTGGGCCCAAGTCTTGCTTTTAATAAATATTCTGTATTCTAAGAGGACACGCAGTTCCAAAGAAATGTCTTTTCTGTGCAATTTAATAATAATTTGACACAAATATTCACATAATAAAAATCAGTATTCACTGAGGAAAATTATAGTGCACTTCGTTTGAGTTGAATAAAGCATAAATTCTCCCTTAGCGATGCATGAAATATCACAGTTTGCAAGGAAAATGCAGCCTGGTGTTACAACTTCAATAAGACAGTGCATTTTTGATGGATGTCTGAACAGAAATACAAGTTTGATTACGTAACTGAAGTATGCATTGCATCAGTATGAGGCTGTGATTGGTGCTACACATTCAAACACACAGCGAAGTTGTTTAGTGGGTGAAGCTTCGCTGCACCGTATGCAAGATTAATGGCTGCCTCTGGCCCTGAACCGCTAAGGCTAACAGAGACACCCCGGCCAGCAGCGCACCATTTATAAATCACGCTAAATGGATCAATATTTTCAGGACTATGCAGGTAAAGTACAGCAACTCCTGCTTTAGGAAAGCCCATTATGAATCGGGGATGAGTCACAACTGGTGGAAGCGCGAGGTTATTCTCTGACCCCTGTGTTCCATACAATAAGACGGTCAATATAATTTCCATCTTTATTACAGTCTTTGGCTAAGATTTAAATTCTTAAACCCTCACTAATCCTGTCTTATAGCTGTAATTCTCAATTTAATGGATGAACGCTGATGTAATCACATAAAAAGTTCATTTATAGCTATTGTTTAATACCGTCTCAGATGGAAAAATATGAGGTATTTGTAAATGTGGCGAATATCTCATTCATTAACTAATGTTGATACCTTACAAGTTTACTTGATCAATCATATAGCAAAGTACATTAGCGGGGAACATTTGTACAAAAAAAAAAATTTAACATACCGTATTAAACTCATTTATATGTTTGTGTGGTTTTGGCCTTTTGGAGAAAGGATAGGAAATCTTCCTAATGTGCACTAACCACTGTGTCACAGCTCTGATGTTTGCGTAAAACTGATTGAAAAAATTCATTAATAAAGACATTTCAACAAATTGGTGGTTAATTTGCATATTGTTTCATTAAATTGCATGTAATCTCATCCATACCTATTTTCTTACACCTCTTTGATAATTAGGTTTAGGGATGGAACATGCATATTTTTTGTGAAAATCATACACTTTCGTTCAAATCATATAACGTGGAATATCACAGAATTTGCCAAATTTTGGATGAATAAATCAAAAGTAGATCAGTTCACTTAAAGCAGATTGCAATATGGACTAGTGTCTGTGTATAAAGCTGCAGAAAACTATTTAAATATGAATCCTGCATGTTTTGCGTGCCTCTGTGTGAATAAATGGCACTGACATACGGTTTCGTTTACTACACACATACTGAAGCACACGTGATGCTCAGCATCTGCGGTCTAACAGAATGAGGATGTGAACAAACGAGTATCGTCACCAGAGCTGCTCTGAGAGTCACTTTATGAGCATTTTACAGTTTTTTTTTTTTTTTTTAAGAAAAACTACCATTGTACACACACAAACAAAACTCTTCACGGCAACCTTTTAAAACAAAACTTTCAGAAATTGACAAATAGATTGCTTTTGTACAGTAAAATGTATGTCTTAATCTAATACTACTATTATTAATAATAAATTTATTATTAAAATGATGTTTTAAGGAATAATCACTCAATTTTTCTTCCATGTTTTAACAGAACACCTGTTGTGCAGCACTTCGTTTGCCAAAATAATTGAAAGGGTTTAAAGGGTTAGTTCACCCAAAAATGAAAATGTTAATTACTCATCTTCTTGTCGTTCTAAACCCGTAAGACCTTCGTTCATCTTTGGTACACAAATGCAGATATTTTTGATGACATCCAAAAGGTCTTTGACTCTCCCATAGACAATTTGTGTTCTGAAGATGAACGGGTTTGGAACAACATGAGGGTGAGTAATTAATGACAATTTTTTTATTTTTGGGGTGAACTAACCCTTAAATTTTTATTGAATTACAAGAATACTTAAATTAATGTTTTATGCCTTTATAAACTGTAAAATGAAACAATTCATATGGGCCTAAAAATTAAATTTTTGTTAAACTTTTAATAAATTGTTGTTAAATTATGTAATAATTTCAAGGCATGTTTTAAGTTAAACATTAAAAATGTCCAGAAAAGTAAAAATGTAAAAAACAGAATCTGGAAAAAAAAAAAAAAAAAAAAAGAACTTGTGAAAAAATAAAACTGATTTTGTAGGGCCCTAAATTTAGTGACATTTTAGCAAAATTTTAAAGCGCAATGTAACGGAACACGGACACACGTTTTCTCCCAAATTGTGACATTTTCATACAAAATACATAGTACCAGTTCATATGAAATCACCTGCACATTAAATAGTAAAGTTTCTCATCATTTAACATTTATTATAAGACAAAATTCACAAGTTTAAACACTTGTAATTGTCATGTTTAGTGACACTGTAGCAGATTACTGTAGCAAGTAGCGGCAGATCTTTCTTAGGTATTGTGACAATCATCTGAGTAAAATAAATCACTGAAATAGATAGATAGAAAAAAAAAAAAAAAAAGTTGGGCGGAAACTTTGTTCTATCCATCAGTTGTTAACTGAATAGAGCACAGTCTGAATGAGAGCTTTCAGTTGCTTATAAGAAATAGACCGGGTTTATGCTGATGAAATGATTAGAGTCCAGCATACACCTTTCTGTTTCACAAAAGCTTCTTAGTGGCGAAAGAAGGTTCTTCAGATTACAAAAAGGTAAAAAAGAGATGGTTCTTTAAAGAACCTTTGACTTAATGGTTCCCCTTCAGGAACTCGAGCTGCGTCCAGAGAACACTTTGGGAACGCCTTTGGCGGACGACGCTCTGAAAGAATGTGTAATCGAACCAATGAGAAAGCAGGACGTCACGGGCGGGTGACGTCATCGACCAGGAAGCATAAAAGCACGTGCGAAGCCGGCCGGCGTCAGCTTCTGTCTTTCAGCGGAGCGCTCTGTGTTTGTGTCTGATATCCTCTGTTTTTGTGCAAGTTAGCACGCCTTTTATTTCGAGGATATGTCTAAGAAATCTGACAAGTCAAATAGTGGCAATAAGAGCGGGCCGCGTTTCACGCTGTGTGTTCCCCCTTGTAAGAGATATATTACGAGTGGGGATACACACAGCATGTGCGTGGTCTGCTTGGGAGCGGAGCAAGCTATGTCAGCCCTCGAGAGGACTGACTGCCCGCATTGTGAAGCACTTCCTTTGCGGGTGCTCCGCTCCCGGAAGGCTCTCTTTGAGGAGGGAGCCTTCACCAGCGTTCCCCAGGGTGTTGGTCCCGCTGCCGTCGAGGCGGAGCGGGCACTGCATTCCTGGGGTTCGCAGCTGGAGGGAATGGAGACGGGTGACCCCCTATCTCCTTCCTTACCCGGCAGGTCCGATGCCCGTTCTGAGGGTTCGGAAGCCCGCACTGCGGCTACTTCCTCCCAAGGAGCGGGCTCTTCTCTCCTCCTGTCTTCCTCTGAGGAGGTTGACTTGGAGAGTGCGATTGAGGAGCCACTCCCTCAATCGCTGCAGTACGAGGAGCTTTTGGAGGTGGTTACTCGTGCGGTTGATAAGCTAAACATCGACTAGCCCGCCGAGGTAAAAGCTACTCCGCAGAGAAGCAAGTTAAATGAGCGTTTTCTGCGGAGTAAGCCTCCACCTCCAATGAGGAGCCTTCCGTTCTTCCCCGATCTCCACTCAGAGATCTCGAGATCGTGGGAAAGACCGTTTTTGCTCGCTTATTCGTCCCCGCCTCAGATTACTATGGAAATGTGGTGGGGCTCGATGAGCGAGCCTATAAGGCGATGCCCCGTGTGGAGCAGACACTTGCGAGCTATCTGTCTCCCGCCGGGGCATCGTCATTGAAGGCTCCCACCTTACCCTCTAAGCCGCTACGAACAACTTCAGCGCTTGTGGGTAAGGGGTACTCGGCAGCAGGTCAAGCTGGAGCATGTCTGCATACAATGTCAGTGCTCCAAGCATATCAGGCTGACCTGCTGAAGGGGCTAGCTGAGGGTGAGAAAGTAGATCTGGAGGAACTCCAAAGGACCGCAGATTTAGCTCTCCGTGCCACCAAAGAGACCGCCCGGGCAGTAGGGCGGTCTATGGCAGCCATGGTGGCCGCGGAGAGACATCTGTGGTTGACCCTGTCCGATATGAAAGAAAAGGACAGGGTCTTCCTTCTGGACGCCCCGCTTCAGCCTTCTGGCCTGTTTGGCGACGCAGTAGACTCTGTCGTCAGCAGGTACCAGGAGGCTCGCAAACAGGCGGCGGCGTTCCAGAGGTTCCTCCCTCGCCGCTCTCTAGCCCCGACGGCTGCTGGGCGTGAGCAGCCGTCCCCGAGTACCAGCTCCTCGTACCGCCAAGTTCAAAAGCTGAGTGTCGCGACTCGCGCTCCCCCGTCCAGGGACCGAGACCCGCGGCACTCTAGGCCGGGGTCCTCCAAGGCGAGGCCCGACCTGAGGGTCGTGCTTCAGTCTAGGAGGGCCCAGGCCCCAAAGCGGTCCTGACGCCAGACCAGGGCCGCCGAGGGCAGCCCCTACCGGGGAGGAACGAGTCACACCGCATTACACGGTGGCCGTTTCTCCTCGGTGCCCTCGGGAGGTCGATTTGCTGTTCCTGCCAAGGTTACAGGACACAACGGCCTCCGACGAGCTTCTGCCCCGGATTTCTCCGCCCGGGAACGTAGCGGAACCAGGGTGCTCGTCACCCCCTCGGGGGTCTCTAGAACAGCAGTTAGCTCGGCAGTCTCCTGCCGGTCCGCCGTTACAGGTCTCCGAGCTAGTAGTTCAGTCAAATCCAGAGGCCAGCCTCGAGCGGCTGGTTCCCTTAGTAGACTATTTAGCAGCGTGGAAGCTACTGCCAAATGTGTCTGCATGGGTCCTGCGCACTGTAGAGAAAGGTTATGCTATTCAGTTCGGCGCTCCGCCGCCGCCTTTCGACGGGGTTTTTCCCACTCTGGTGGGCCCCAAGCAGGCTCTGGTCATGGAGCAGGAAGTAGAGACCCTTCTGAGGAAGGAGGCCATCGAGGTGGTCCCTCCTCACGCAAGGGAGTCCGGGTTCTACAGTCGGTACTTCATTGTTCCAAAGAAGGATGGGGGCTGCGGCCGATCATCGATCTCCGTCGCCTCAATCATTCAGTCATGAAACTGAAATTCAAAATGCTTACAGTCAAGCAAGTAGTGTCACAAATCAGGTCCGAGGACTGGTTTGTGACGATAGACCTGAAAGACGCGTACTTTCATGTTTCCATCCTTCCTCAACACAGGAAGTTCCTGAGGTTCGCTTTCAGGGGCGAAGCTTACCAGTATCGGGTTCTTCCCTTCGGCTTAGCACTCTCACCCCGCACGTTTACGAAATGCGTAGATGCCGCCCTGGTCCCTCTTCGGCTTCAGGGCATTCGCATATTAAACTACATCGACGACTGGCTGATCCTAGCAGCGTCCGAGACTTTAGCGGCTCGACATCGAGATGTCGTTCTCGCCCACATGGAAACGTTGGGGTTAAGACTAAACGTCAAGAAAAGTGTACTTTCTCCATTACAGAGGACCACTTATCTGGGCGTGGTGTGGGATTCGACCACGATGCAGGCACGTTTGTCCCCTGCTCGTATTGTGTCGATCCTCACCGCAGTCAAGAGAGTCAAGCAGGGCCGGTCACTCACTGTCAAACAGTTTCAACAACTATTGGGTCTGATGGCAGCAGCGTCCAACGTGATACCTTTTGGCCTGCTGTACATGAGACCCCTACAGTGGTGGCTCAAATCAAAAGGGTTCTCCCGAGGGGAAACCCGCTCCGCATGATCAAGGTCACGCGCAGAGGGCTACGTGCCTTAGACATGTGGAAGAAGCCGTGGTTCCTAAATCAGGGCCCGACTTTGGGAGCTCCTTGCCGCCGCGTAACGCTAGCGACAGATGCATCCCTCACTGGGTGGGGGGCGGTCATGAGTGGTCGCCCCGCCCAAGGTCTGTGGACGGGTCGTCATCTCGATTGGCACATCAATTGCCTCGAGATGCTGGCCGTATTTCTAGCATTGAAGTACTTTCTACCAGACCTCAGAGATCGCCATGTGCTGGTTCGCACCGACAGCACAGCGGTGGTCTATTATATCAACCACCAGGGAGGTCTGCGGTCGCGCCCCTTATACAAGCTGGCGCACCAGATCCTTGTGTGGTCCCAGGACAAACTCCTCTCTCTTCGAGCAGTTCACATTCCTGGGCATTTGAATGTGGGAGCAGACATCCTGTCGAGACAGGGGCCGAGGCCCGGGGAATGGATGCTTCACCCAGAGGTGGTGGAGCAGATATGGGAGATCTTTGGGCGAGCCCAATTAGATCTCTTTGCCACGAGGGAGAATGCACAATGTCCCCTCTGGTTCTCTCTAGTTCATCCAGCTCCCCTGGGGCTGGATGCTATGGTACAGACGTGGCCGAGGCTTCGTCTGTATGCCTTTCCCCGATTGCTCTGCTCCCAGGAGTTCTGGAGAGAGTACGCCGGGACGGGGTCAGCCTACTATTAGTAGCCCCGTACTGGCCGGGCCGAGTATGGTTCTCGGACCTGATATCTCTCCTCAACGGCTCTCCATGGGAGATTCCCGTCAGGAGGGATCTCCTCTCACAAGCAGGGGGCACCATTCTGCACCCCCGTCCGGAGTTGTGGAAGCTGGGGGTGGCCCCTGAGGGGGCACAACTCATAGATTCCGGTCTCTCAACTGAGGTTGTGGAGACCATCCTCCAGTCCAGAGCTCCCTCTACGAGGAGACTATATGCCCTGAAGTGGAAGCTTTTC
Source organism: Labeo rohita (assembly GCF_022985175.1). Taxonomy (NCBI): domain Eukaryota; kingdom Metazoa; phylum Chordata; class Actinopteri; order Cypriniformes; family Cyprinidae; genus Labeo; species Labeo rohita. Next base: position 8,973,153 of record NC_066871.1, on the reverse strand, counting down.
ACTTCATGGTGTGAAGAGCGCCAGCAAGACCCAGTTAACTGCCCGGTTGGTACAGTACTGGAGTTTCTGCAGGCTCGTTTCTCCACAGGGTTAGCCCACTCCACCCTGAAGGTTTACGTGGCGGCAATTTCGGCCTACCACGCCCTTCTCGATGGTGTTTCTGTGGGTAAGAACCCACTGGTTATACGTTTCCTCCGTGGTGTACTGAGGCTGAGGCCTCCGACACGGCCCCGTGTCCCCACTTGGGATCTGACTGTGGTGCTTGAAGCTCTTTGCAAACCTCCTTTTGAGCCTTTGGAAGAAATCCCGATTCGGTTTCTTACCATTAAGACGGTGCTTCTACTAGCCCTTACTTCCCTCAAGCGGGTTGGGGACCTGCAGGCCCTCTCTGTGGCCCCTTCTCATTTAGAGTTTTCTCCAGGCAATATTAATGCCTTCCTTTACCCTAGACCAGGGTATGTTCCTAAGGTCCCCACCCACCCACCACAGCCGGTTGTGCTCCAGGCCTTTTGTCCTCCTCCCTTCCGGGAGCCTGACCAGCAGAAGCTTAATTGTATGTGCCCGGTACGTGCCCTAGATGCCTATGTCCACAGAGCTGCCCTGTGGCGAAAATCAGAACAGTTGTTCATCTGCTATGGCCCCCCTAAAAAGGGGTCTCCTGCTTCAAAAGAGACTTTAAGTAGATGGATTGTGGATGCTATATCTACGGCTTACCAGTCCTCTGACCTCCCCTCACCTTTGGGGGTCAAGGCTCATTCAACGCGCGCTTTGGGCGCCTCTAAGGCCTTTTCTGCAGGTGTCCCAATACAGGACATCTGTAATGCTGCGGGATGGTCCACGCCTCTCACCTTTGTAAGGTTTTACAGCCTTGATGTCCGAGCCACTCCTGGCTCCTCTGTCCTCCTGCCCTAGCTCTTTCACTAGGCAGGGATTTGGAAGTCTGGTGGCGTGGGCATCTCGTTCCCAAAGCGTTCTCTGGACGCAGCTCGAGTTCCTGAAGGGGAACGTCCCGGTTACGTATGTAACCTTGGTTCCCCGAGGGAACGTGACGCTGCGTCTCGGTCCATCCTTCCGGCATCCCTGCCGAGTGCTCGCTTCATCCACGAAGCTGACGCCGGCCGGCTTCGCACGTGCTTTTATGCTTCCTGGTCGATGACGTCACCCACCCGTGACGTCCTGCTTTCTCGTTGGTTCGATTACACATTCTTTCAGAGCGTCGTCCGCCAAAGGCGTTCCCAAAGCGTTCTCTGGACGCAGCGTCTCGTTCCCTCGGGGAACCAAGGTTACATACGTAACCGGGACGTTCTTTGTGGAACCAAAAATGTTTTTTTCTTTGGCATCGCTGTGAAGAACCTTTTAAAGCACCTTTATTTTTAAGAGATTTATTTTTGGCCTTTTTGCCTTTATTATGATAGGACAGATCATAGCTGACAGGAAGCGAAGTGGGAGAGAGGGAAGGGGGCGGGATCGGGAAAGGTCCTCGAGCCGGGATTTGAACTCGGGAGCACAACGGTACTGTATGCCCACAAAGCTATCAGTGCCGATGAATCCAGTATATTTCACCAGAGAGAAGGCTACAATTTTTTCCAGAAGATCAAATTATTATATTTTATTAAAAAATTACAAGGAAAAAAAAAGTGCAAAAATGTATGTTTGGGTACCAACAACATGCAGTTAGAAAACAGATAGTGACTTTAAAGAGATAGTTCACTTAAAAAAAAAAAAAAAAAAATCTTGTATTAATTACTCACCTTCATGTCATTTCAAAACCCTAAGACCTTTGTTAATTTTCAGAACACAAAAATTAAGATATTTTTGATGAAATACAAGTTTCTGACCCTGCATAGACAGCAACGCAACTGACACGTTTAAGGCCCCGAAAGGTAGTAAGGACATTGATAAAATAGTCCATGTGACATCAGTGGTTCAACCGTAATGTTATGAAGATACAAAAATACTTTTTGCGTGGAAAGATAACTACTTTATTATAAAATTTCAGTGGAACCACTGATTTCAAATGGACTATTTTAACAATGTCCTTACCACCTTTCTGGACCTTAAATGTGTCAGTTGCTGTCTATGCAGAGTCAGTAAGTTCTCAGATTTCATTAAAAATATCTTAATATGTGTTTCAAAGGTAAACGAAGGCCTTACGGGTTTGGAATGACATGAAGGTGAGTAATTAGTGACAGAATTTTTGGGTGAACAATCTCTGTAAAGTTGCTGTTAGCAATGTTAGCCATTTTGCTAATTTACGCCACTGAATAACACTGCCCCTTCCCTCAAAAATACTACTCTGCATTGACATGTTAGCGAACCAAATGTCAGCGAAGCCGAACACTCAAAACGACTAGGCGCTTCAGAGTTTTCTGACTGGCTAAACGGTAACATTCTGCATTCAGATAGCAGTTTTCCAGCCTAGGGCTGTCGCAGAAACGAGTGTGATTTCTCAAGACACCTGTTTCAGTGATATCTGTCAGGTAAGGGGGAAGTTTTCCACGTGGCATTCCATAAAAATTGCTTACGGCACCGTTAATACGTTCGCTCCTTCAAAAAGGTTGACGGGGCACCAGCTATCTGCTACGACAACAGAACTGTGACCGAGTGGATATCACCTTATGTAGTTCATCAGTTCAAGTCAGAACAACTCTAAAGTTGGACTGGATGGTTTGGCGAAGAAACTTGTGAAAATAATGACCTATTTCGCATGTCCCAGATTTGCCGAAGCCTTTCTCTCTATTGTGCATCTGTAATGCAGGTGATGGTGATTTATGAGCAGGAGTAAAGGATGTGCCTGAGATTTGATAATTTCCCCATACCCTTCAGCATCACACTCACCCAGGAGATAAGAGACTAGAAATATTGCCGGCGAGTATTAAAACCTCATGTGTGTGCTCTGATTATTTTGTCACTTGCTGTAACTGAATTCCTATTTGTCATGCCGGAGTCTACACTAATGTGAGGGGTGACCACGTTCCACAAGCTATCTCGCTTTTTCCTCTCAAGGCTGTGAAAAGAAAATGCCAGGGTTGCTTATATAGTTTCCTCAAATAAATATAATACATTTTTTACACTCTCTGAGGAAATGTGAGCGGTCTTTTCCTGTGGAAAACTCACAATGGTTTTCTGCCAGTCTTGCTGTGAGGTACTATGGGTGAGTGGTTTTTAGCATGTTACTAAGCGATTGCTAGGTTATTGCGAGATGGTTACTTACTCAAGTCAAAAGTGTGGTTCCTCCTTCCTATAGAATGTTGTCCTGGTTGTAGTTGCCAAATGTCAGACTGCTCAGAAAAGCAATAGCACACCCCAACAATTTGATGTATCCATGTCTGTAGGGACATAAATATGGAGTTGCATGCTGAATTTTAATACTTAAGTTAGTGCTTTGTACTTTTTCTAAGTATGAGCAACAATAACAGTAACAACACTCAAGGGACCTATTATCACAATTTAAATGCATTGTTGCGAGAAAAAAACAAAACAAAACAAACAAAAAAAAAACCCCACAAATTTCTTGATTTAATTACATTTTTTTTACATAGTTCTGCTGATATAATATTGATCATTAAATAAACCCAATAATTGTGATTGAACTGATTTCTGTGTTTTTTTATTGACTGATTATCATTTTTTCCCCCTTCTTATTATCTTAATTGTAGTTACAGCAACTGAAATTGTCCAGATAACTTCACAAATTAGGCAGTGGATAGTTCGCAAATTACTTTGCATTTGACTGGGTAATTAGAATATTGAAAGGAGAATTTTATTTTATTTTATTTTATTTTATTTTATTTTAGAACCTGCTGGTGTTTAGTGCTGTTATGTTTGACATTTCTGTTATTTCATATTTTCTGATGCAAATTATTACATTGCTCCAGTAGCTTTGGATAAATTCATAAATGCACTTATTTAAAAATATGTGTAATATATATATATATATACACACACACACACACACACATACATATACACACCAGCTTGTTTTCGTTCATATTTATCTAGGGTGCCAATACTAATGTAGGTTGTTAAAAAAAATAAAATAAAAACCTAAAGGGTTCCAATAAGAACATTTTACAGGATAATTAGAAATTTAGAATTTCTATCATATTTTGGAATATTCCTGTACCTTCTGTACAAAGGACTTCTTATTTTGTTCATTTTCTTTGCAGCAGCTTATTTACTGAGACAATGTTTAAAAAAATTTTAAATTGAAATGAAAAATAAATATAATAATAAAAAAATAAATATCATAGTAATGGGATTCCTATAAATGATTCCAAATTATGAAAGACATTCTAACAAAAAACATTTTTATTGGAATACTTTAGAATTTTGGGGATTGCTTACATGGAGAAGTCACCGTTTTGAACCTTACCTATGTTATACATTCATTTTGATGAATATTTCTGTGTGTCTTTTCACAGGGGTCTCATGCCGCGCACTCTGGACAGCCAGATCACCATGGAGAAAACACCGAGTTACTTTGTGACACGGGAGGCACCGCGACGCATCTCAAACATGTCTCGCGAAACAAAGCTGATCGTAGTAGTGCGGAACCCAGTCACGAGGGCGATCTCTGACTACACACAGACCCTGTCGAAGAAGCCAGACATCCCATCTTTTGAGGAACTAGCCTTCAAAAACAGAAGTCAAGGCATCGTGGACACCTCCTGGAACGCCATCCGTATAGGCATGTACATCCTACACCTGGAGAACTGGCTGCAATACTTCCGTCTATCGCAGATCCATTTTGTCAGCGGGGAGCGGCTCATCACGGATCCGGCCGGAGAACTGGGCCGGGTGCAGGATTTCCTGGGGCTCAAACGCATCATCACGGACAAGCACTTCTACTTCAACCGAACAAAAGGCTTCCCGTGCCTGAAGAAGCCAGAAAGCAGCAGCCAGCCCCGCTGCCTGGGCAAGTCCAAGGGCAGAACTCATGTTCAGATTGACCAGGAAGTCATTGAGCAGCTTAGAGAATTTTATAGGCCATTCAATGTGAAATTTTATGAAATGGTGGGTCATGACTTCAGATGGGACTGAGGAGGAGGACCTTGGTGAAACCAGCCTTTCTTTTCTGATGATGAATATGTCTTCAAGGGGTAGTTCACCTAAAAATGTCAATTCTGTCATCATTTATTCACCCTCGTATTGTTCCTAATCTGTATGCATGTGTTTCTTCTGTGGAACATAAAAGAAGATATTTAGAAAAACATGAAGGTTCAGCTTTGCAGCTATATATATATAGTAAAGGTAAATTGTGACTTTCCTCAGAATTGCGTCATAGAAACTTGCAGAGTATATAAAGTCAGAACTGCGAGAGACAGACTCGCAAGTCTGCATTTTTACTCAGAATATCGAGATAAAATCTTTAAATTTGGACTTTTTCTCAGAATTGTGTGATATAAACTCACAATTGCAAGAATTAAAATCAGAATTGTAAGGAAACAGTTCTGAAATGCAAGAAAAAAAGTCTAAACTGCAAGACAGATTTCAAGTTATCTTGCAATTCTTTTTTTTTTCTTCTAGCATTTCTTCTCGAGATATAAACACAACTGTGAGTTATAAACTCCCAAAAGAACGTTTTTTTTTGTTTTTTTTTCTGAAGTTTATCAGTTAAATTTTTTTATGAGGAAAAATAGTCTGAATCTCACAATTCAGACTTTTTTCCCTTGTAATTCAGACTTTTCCTAGCATAAGCTTACGTATTATATTAACTCACGATTGCGAGAAATAATGTCAGAATTGCAAGATATACGCTCAGATATAAAGCCAGAACTGCAAGGAAAATATCCAAAATGCAAGGAAAAAGTCCAAATTGTTAGCTTTTATCTTGCAATCCTTTTTTTTTTTTCCTCACAATTTTTCTCTAGATACAGACTCGCAATTCTAAAAAAAGAGTCTTTTGTCCTCGCAAGTCTGAGTTTATATCACACAATACTGAGGGAAAAAATTGTCAGAATTGTGAGAAAGTCAGAAGAATTTTTTATCTCGCAATTCAGACTTTTTCCTCGCAATTACAACTTTTCTCAGAATTGTGTAGCTCACAATTGCGAGAAATAAAATCAGAATAGAATTGCAAGATACAAACTCACAAATGTGAGAAAAAAATCTGAATTGTGAGGGGAAAAAAAGTCTGAAATGCAAGAAAAAAAGTCTAAATTGCAAGACGAATTGCGAGTTTTTACCTTGCAATTCTTTTTGTTTCTTCTTGTATATATGATATAAACTCAATTCAACATTCTACAAGAGAAACAGTTTTTTGTCGTTGCAAGTCCAAATTTATATCACACAATACTGAGAAAAAAAAAATTGTCAGAATTGTGAGAAGGTCTGAATTGCAAGATACAAACTCGCAATTGCGAGAAAAAGTCAGAATTGTGAGGGAAAAAGTCTAAATTATGAAACAAGTTACGAGTTTTTGTCTTGCAGTTTTTAATTTTTTTTTCCTCGCAATTCTTTGAGATATAAACTCGCAATTGAGAGTTATATACTCGCAATTCTAAGAAAAAGAGTTTCCATCACACAGAGTCAGAGTTTATATCACACATTACTGAGGAAAAAAATTGTCATTCTTTAAAAAGTCCAAATTGTGAGGAAAAAAGTCAAATTGTGAGATAAAAACGTGTAATTCTGACTTTGACATTTTTCCTCGCAATATGGACTTTTTGCAGAATTCAGCTCACATTTGTGAGAAAAAGCCAGAATTGCGAGGAAAAAGTCCAAATTGCAAGAAAAAAAGTCAGAAACCATTTTATCTTGCAATCCTTTTTTTCATGCAATTCTAAGAAAACTTTTTATATCACGCAATACTGAGGAAAAAAAATAGTCAGAACTGCGAGAAAGTCAGAATTGTACGTTTTTAATCGCAATTTAGAATTGTGAGATATAAACTTGCACTTCTAAGAAAAATCGTTTTTTTTTCTTACAATTGTAAGTTTATATCACACAATACGGTGAAAGAAAGTCAGAATTGTGAGATAAAAAGTTGCAATTACCTTTTTTTTATTATTATTATTCAGTGGTGGAAACAGACTTCCACAGAAAACAGCTATTTTAAATTGTAATTGATATTTGACTATTTTTGATCAAACACATGCAGACTTGGTGAGCATAAGAGATATTCCCAACCTGTTCAACTTTTGAACACTAGTACATTTCATAGAAATTTGGAGGGTAAGCAAATGATGACATAAATCATTTTTATTTTTGGTGTAACTATTCCTTTTGAATCAGTTTGCAGGACAAAAGGAAACAGAAGACCTCAAACTAATTAAGACCCAGTGCTCTTAATATATAAAAAAATAAATAAATAAAAATAAAACATGGGCAAAATACAATGTTGTATGTACTGTAGCTCAAGAGACTCTGCCTTTCACATGAAATGCTTTAATACATTTAGAACCCATGCAAGGTCATTAAAGAGAATAAGTGAGAAGCTCTTGTTCAGTGTCACAGCGTTTGGTATGCACAGCATTTGTTTCGTTCATCGCCCTCCTGTTACTGTTGAAAACACTCAACCAAGTTAATCATCTTGATATGGAATAGAAACCCGTAAAGCATACAGTGACTGCTGAGGTGTGTCATTACGTTTATCTCACAAAATGTAACACAGGAAAACAAATTAAATGAAACATAAAAAACACATTCACTTTCATTCCTTAACGCAGTACAAGAAGTTAATTCCAGTTCTGTTCATGCAATGAGTACAACCTCTGTCCTTTTTGTTTTGGATACTTCAAGGCCAGTGGAGAGACTTGTTCAACAGATGAAACATCTTTTCATTGGTTATTTTGATGCACAATTCTGACAGTAGGAAAACATAAATCCTTGCATAACTGTCTATGGTAAAAAGTGAAAATAGGATTTTCTTGCCCTTTTGTTGCACTACAGTATATAAACATCATCAAACATTGAACACTCAACTCTCCCCCCAGTCATTCACAAATCATCACAGCAAAAGCCATGAACACATTTAAACAGGGCTGTTCGTGTAATGTGTTCCTGTTGGTAATTCTGCTAGCAACAGCAAGGTCTAGCAACCATTAAATGCATAACTTGAATACACTGTAGGCATGAGCGAATTATAAATGTGAATCTAATGTCTGTGGAAGTAAATTAATGATACATTTCTTCGAAAGCATCCTGAAATGCCTGAAAAAAGCCTTACTGCAATTGTTGGATGTGCAATGTTGAATATCCAACTGAATTTGAATGACCAAACTAATCTGTAAAGTGAAATCAAATTGACGGAAATAATGTGGGTGGTATTTTTAAAATGAACATTTCGGAAATTAACTTTGGAAGCTGAATATTTCATAGAAATTTTAATAATAAAACTGCGTGACATTTTACCAATTGGATGTGTACTTAAATATATTAAATGTACATAAAATGTGCAATAAATGTATAACTTAAAAATACAACCACACTGAATTTCAACTCTCAAAATGGCAAGCCCTGAAAATGCAATGCATTAAAATGAAAGCATTTTTCCCTACTTATATTCTTAAAAATAAAGGTAACATTCATGAAATCTTTCCACTGCACAAAAGGTCCTTTATATATTGGGGAAAAAAGGTCCTTTGGATCGTTAAAATTAAAACACCATTTAAAAAAATATTTATATAAGAACTGTTGACTGAAAGATAAAAAAAAAATGTTTTATTCACTAAAATTTTTCCAATTTAGTGCAGTGCAACTCATGCTTTGTTTCAAAGACATCTGTCATTAATATACTTCCATTAACTTCGACACATAATTTTAACAAACCAGAAGCAACTCAAATCTAGACACATAAATGAGGACAGAACATGGTGCAACAGCGTCCTTAATATGCCCCCATGCTGTCTCCTCCTTTCAAAAACTGGTTTTAGTTATAGAGTCCCTTGGTTAAAATCTATAAATGAGAAAATGCGGTGGGTTTGCTCATCTAATGGTCATTTATCTTTCATCTTTTATGTGCAGTGATGTCCTTTATTATGAATGCAGCATTTTGATTGAAGCAGAGCTTCAGTCCATCTGTTTGAGCGCTGAATTAGTCCTTTAAAACACATCAGTGTGCTCTGAAAAGGTCTACCATTGATTTGCTATGATCATGAGGGAGGAAACAGCGCAATTACTGGTAGAGGCCAGTTTAACCTTCAAAGTAAATACCGAGAAATAAACAGACAGTGCTGAAAATGTCATGAACTTTGAGCTTTTCAGAAGCATCTTGTACCTTGGCTCTAATAAGTAATGTCAACAAAGTCAGGTATGCCTCGCCTGCCTATCAGAGACAGTTGGAGAGCATGTTGGTGCATTAGGATGTTATTCTTGAGCTTTTAAATGGCCTATGAAAGCGTCCCGCACAATGGTCGACAAATATGATGTTTTCAATGGCTGACGCAGGAGGTAATATCTACAGATGTGTCTCATAGTACACAAGAATCCATATTTTGCCAATAACAAGGATAGTTACAAAGGATTTTAATGAGATTTTAATTCTTTCCCTGCCAGACTATTATTATTAGTTGCTTGCCACTGCCAGCATTTTTTTATCATATTCGTATTCAGTCTTTCATGACCCCCAAAATATTTTGTGAATATGAAAAATGAAAATGTAATCAGTGAATATTTCAAAAGGTAAAAAAAAGAGACTGTGTTTTTAAACCAAAAAAACTCCTATACAAAAGGGACACAAAAACTTACCCATGTTATACTCGTGATTTACTTTCTTTCAGGTGAATACAATCGGAGTCATGGGTGTTGAGATTTTAAAGTCCAATAGAGTGCATCCATCCATCATGAAAAGCACTCCACATGGCTCTGGGGGTTAATAAGGCCTTCTGTAGTGAATCAACGCATTTGTGTAAGAAAAATATCCACATTTGAAACTTTATAAACCATAATCAGTAGCTTCCACTAACTGTCGTACATACATTCACAAGAAAATGGTGTTCCAGCGGAGAACGTAGGACAGAGAGGTAGTGTAAGCTCCGGTGAGAATATGCTGCTTTTGTGAAAAAATCAAGTTTTTACAGCAAAGTAAAACCAGTCTCCTCTTGGCTAATATCGAAATCCACCAACTTACATCCTCTTTAACTTGCAGCCTACATCATCCACTTGAACGTCACTCTCTCGTGAATGCGCGTACAACAATTAGTGGAAGCTAGAGATCACGGTTTATAAAGTTGTAAGTATGGACATTTGTCTTACACAAATGCCATGTGGAGCACTTTTTATGATAGATGGATGCTTTATTGGGCTTCAAAATCTCAACAGCCATTTGCTGCCATTATAAAGCTTAAATACAAGGTTTAATATAACTCTGATTGTATTTGTCTGAAAGAAGAAAATCATACACACCTAGGATGGCTTGAGGGTGAATGGGGTAATTTTCATTTTTGGGTGAACTATCCTTGTAAGTTCCATCAAAAAACGGCAACGTGTACTGGTTCATGGACATCATAATTTTTCACTATAACGTTAGGCTGTTTTCATTTATATGCTGCTGAATGATTAAAACAACTATTACGGTTACGCAGATGATGATTGTATATTTTTGGACCTGGAAGTCCAAAAACTATTTCTGAAGGTCCACAATAGTGCCTTATAAACCATATAAACACAGCTTGCCGGAATAACTTGTCAATGGTGGAGAAGCATATGACGGAAATTTTCCGGGGAAAAGTTAAAGTAGAAGTTTACTTCCAGAACAAAAATTTACAGATTATTTACTCACCCCCTTGTCATCCAAGATTTTTGTGTATTTCTTTCTTCAATCATATGGGAATTTTATTATTTAATTTTTTTCTTCTTCTTTTTAATTATGTTTTTATTTCAGGATTTCTCTCCATGATCCCAGCTGAAGAAGGGTCTTATCTAGCAAAACAATCTGTCATTTTCTAAAAAAAAGTTACAATTTTATACTTTTTAACTTCAAATGCTCATCTTGTCTAGCCCTGTGTGAACTCTGTGCATTCCGGTTCAAGTCAGTTAGGGTATGTCGAAAAACTTGCATCTCATTTTCTCCTTTAACTTCAAAATCGTCCTAAATCGTTGCAGAAGTACTGACCCAGTGTTTACAAAGTGAACAGAAGATCAAACGCCCTTTACAAAAATGATTTTGTAGTTGGAGGATAAAATGAGATGGGAGTTTTTCGACATACCCTAACTGACTTGAACCGGAATGCACAGAGTTCACACAGAGCTAAACAAAATGAGCATTTGAGTTAAAAAAAAAAGTATATAAACTGTCAATTTGTTTAGAAAATGACTGATCATTTCACTAGATAAGAACCTTCTTCCAGGGCTGGAATCATTTAGAGCCCTTTGAAGCTGCAATGATACTACATTTTGGAAGTTCAAACAACACATCAGACAACCTGATGTTAGCAAGTCTGAAGATGCAAAAAGACTGGTTAGTTTTCTAACAGCTAAAAAGCTGTTTAAATGGATAGTTCACCCAAAAATGAAAATTCTGTCATTAATTATTCACCCTCATGTCGTTCCAAGCCCGTAAGACCTTGAACATGACACAGACACAGATGAGATTGTTGAATAAAGGTTTTTTTTTTTTTTGTGCACAAAAAGTATTCTTGTAGCTTCATAACATTACAGTTGAACCACTGATGTCACATGAACTATTTTAGCAATATACTTTCTAGGCCTTTAACGTGGTAGCTACGTTACTATCAGAAAGCTCTTGGATTTCATCAAAAATATCTTGAATATCCATCTGTGGATATTCCACAGGTTTGGAACAACATGAGGGTGAGAAATTCATGACAGAATTTTCATTTTTGGGTAAAATGAGGAAATGAGGATCCCTTTAATGAGGATACCTATAAGGTAGTGGGGACACTGTGTGCTAAATAAATAAATTAATACAGTACATGCATACAATCGCACTTTCAAACAACTTGCCAATGTAATAAGCATTTCTAATCTCACATTTGTAAGCAAAACTGGTCAAAAATGTCAAAATGTGTTGGAAAACGTGTGTGGGGAAAAAAAAACAGCTTGCACAGCTGTTATTGTCATCGTTTTCACACCTGCAGCACAATGTAAGCTGCTGTGCTTTAATGCAAACCAGTTTATTTAAAGACTTTAAGACACAAAACTTTAAACATCAAGTAGTTTGTAATTGATTTAACCTCTAAAGAACTTGGATAACACAGATGTTAAAGATATTTTGCCAGTATGGATTAGCATACTCTTAAGGGTAAAAAGGTGGATTGCAACAATATGTTGCACCATTACAAACATCAAAAATAGACGTGCTAATGAGCAAAAAAAAGCATATTGCTCCACACTTGAGACATCATTTGAGGTGCTGAAGAGTCATCATCCATCTGCTAAAATTCATTACAATTCAGCAAAACAGTCTTCATTTAAAAAAAAAAAAAAAAAAAAAAAAAAAAAAAAAAAAATCCGCCCTTCATATGCTCACACAAGGAACATGCATCAATATTACAACAAAACTATAAAGACGTACTAGTGTTGGCCATACAATCTATAGCAGAAAAAGCAGTTTGTCTTGCTATGGGAGTCTAAAGTATACCCAAAATCCCACAGATGTCAATGGATGGAAATACCTGCTGAGACCTGTTCAAAAGTAAGATTATCCAGGGGAAGCGAGGTTTGCTGGAGCCGATTTTGTGCATGACACACAAAAGATGTGATCTCCTATAAAGCAAAGTAGTTTGTTACCAATGCCTGCACAAAAGCAGCACAAGTTTTCTGCAAAAAGCCTCTCAATTAGCATTCCATCTTGATTTGATAAGGCCAACCCCTTGTCACGGCTGTCAAGTCAGAGAACGGTTTTGTGTCCTGCAGCAGTTTCAGCATTTAGAGCTCAGACTGGCATGTAGAACGAGCGAGGCCATCAGAGGGCTATGAGTGTCACAACACTGTCTCACCTAATGAACAGCATGCCAGAAACGTCTGTCTTCATGCAGTATTAGTCCATCCTTGTTAGAGGAAAAAAATGAGCTGCTTTGCACTGAACGTGGTCACATTTATTTAGGCCACAAGACTGTGGATTTCTGCCTCTTGATTCAACTCAAGCACTTTATTTGGGTGCTTTAATAAGCCATGTAAATGGCACTTTCCATGAATAAAATATGAATGAATAAATGGAGATTTTTATTTTTCTTCTTCAATAATGGTCAGTGAAAACAGGTGCATAACAACCTCAAGAGGTCAAAGAAAAAATGCAATATCATTCAGAAGTTTGAGTTCAGTGAGATGTTTTTTAAAGACATTAATACTTCTATTCAGCAAGGACACATTTAGCTGTTCAAAATAAAGAGAAAAGACATTTAGAATGTTATAAGATATTTCTGATTCAGATAAATGCTGTTCCTTTGATTTTTCTATTCATTAAATCGTGCTTTCAACACTGATAATAAGAAATGTTTCTTAAGCACTAATTAAGCATATTAGACTGATTTCTAAAGGATCATATGACACTGAAGATGTGAAAAAAAAATCATCAGCTTTGCGTCACAGAAATTGTGAATTACATATACACACACACACACACACATGTACATACACACATATATATACACATATACATATATATATATATATATATTCACACACATACATACACACATATATATACACATATATATACACACATGTAATGTATATAGATTACTTAAAATTGGTAATCTGTTACTGATTCCAAATTACATGACAAAAATTGTAGTCTGTAACATAATCCAATTACACATTTTAGGCAATATAATCTGACAATTTTTACATTACTTTAGACCTAACTCATTTATCACATTGATTAAAATAGGATAATCTTGTACCATAATGATATAAAAATGAGTGAAAAAAAGATATTCCTTTTATTGTAATTAACAACATGAAGTGCATTAAAATTATACTACATAAAAGTTTCCCAAACTGAGGTTTGTTTTGGATCTGTTTGGATCTGCAGGGGTTTGTCAATTTAAACCAGAACTTCTATGGATGAACTTCCAAAACAAAGATTCACATATAATGTACTCACCCCTTGTCATCCAGGATGTTCATGTCTGTCTTTCTTCAGTCGTAAAGAAATAATGTTTTTTGAGGTGAAACATTTCAGCATTTTTCTCCATATAATGGACTGATATGGTGCCTCGATTTTGATCTTCCAAAATGCATCTTAAATGTGGCTGAGGAACAAGGGTCTTATCTAGCATAACGATCGGTTATTTTCCTTGCTCGTCTTGCCTTGCTCTCAATAAACTCTGTGTATTCTGACTCAAGACAGTTAAAAGTCCAATCGTATTTTCTCCCTCAACTTCAAAAATCATTTCAAAATCGTCCTACATTGCTGCAGAAGCACCGACACAGTCTTTGCAAAGTGAATATGCAAAGAAGATCAAACACCCTTAACAAAAAACGTAAAACAGCGATATAGCTCAATTTTGAAGTTGAGGGAGAACATGAGATGTTTTTCGACATACCCTAACTGTCATGACCTGGAACAAAAACTGTGCAGGCAGAGTGAGACAAGATGAGCATTTGACATTAAAAAGTATATAAATTGTATTATTTTTATGAAAATAACCAATCGTTTCACTAGATAAGACCCTTCTTTCTCATCTGGGATCGTTTACAACATTTGCGATCGTTTGAAGCTGAGTTTAAAACTGCATTTTGGAAGTTCAAAATTGGGGCACCATAGCAGTCCATTATATGGAGAAAAATCCTGAAATGTTTTCCTCAAAAAACAATTTCTTTATGACTGAAGGAAGAAAGACATGAACATCTTGGATGACAAGGGGGTGAGTACATTATATGTGATTCTTTGTTTTGGAAGTGGACTTCTCCTTTAACGAAAGGCTAACAAGTAATTAAGTGATAAAAAATGTAAAAAATAAAATAAATCATTTCAAAATAAAGTAATATTCTTACTAAAAAAGTTTTATGTTTACCTGCAAGCCATATGACCATTAACCAACGTCAGAGAACCGTGAAAGTGCAAAAGTGACACTTAATTATTAAAATATTTATTTTAAAATCTCATGGGTGCTTAAAGGAGTCACTTGTTATCATTTCACTTTTTTACTTTTAGTTAGTGTGTCATGTTGCAGTTTGAGCATCTGCAAAGTTACGACGCTCAAAGTTCAATGCAAATTGAGATACTGTCTTTTACAGAATTGCTGATTGACCACAAGTAAATATATTATGTGAAAGAGGTTCAGATAACAAAAGATTTGAGAATGTCTGCAAATAATAATGAGAATTTAAGCATTTTAATGAGCTTGAAAAACAAAAGCCTTTCAATTAAACACAATAATACAAGGTTAAATAACCTACTGAGTGACCGTTTAAATAAAAATGAATGTGGTCATCAGTAGTTGATGCAATGCTGAAACACTTCTTAAACCTGAAATGATATTTGTAAACCCATTGATCAAATGCTGTGTCGCCACCTGACTAATGACTAGTCTATATGTGAATGTCCACAAAATTGGACAATATATATATAGTCTGATTACGAATTTTTTACAATGTAACTTACTCCAATTACAAGTACTTAATTTTTGGAATCTGATTATGTAATCCAGATTATATATCAATTATGTATGCATTTTTTTTTTTTTTTTTTTTTTTTTTAATGGAAAGTGTCATTTAGCATGCCTTTCTTCATTTTCATTCAGACAACATACTGTATGTTATAAAGTGCAGAGCTGAATGAATAAGAAATTTACTTTTTCCTCCAATTTCTTGCAAGCACTTTTGAATAAAAAATAGCTTTTTATTTATAAGTAAAAATGAATATTTAATACTGCTTTTATAATATATAGTTGAAATTTAAAAAAGCCTTCCATAACATTAAAACTCATTAAATAAAATCCAGTGGGGAATAAACAAACCAAACTCTCCAAGCACTATTATGGCCCAAGAACAGTTCCCTCAGCATTTTAAGTGATTAAATCTAATTCTCTAAAGTAATCACCTCTGCTCTGCAGCATGCACTGCCAAACTGATGAGCAAAGCACAGAGCTGGAAAATGGGTCCCTCTCCGTAAAAGTACATGACACTTGTAAAAAGCTCGTCATGTTTTGATACGGCTTTAAATCAATTTTATCGCTGCTAAAAATCACAGTGTGTTTTTCTCATCCCTCTCCTCGTCGCGTTCACACGAGAGCGAGAGCCGTTAATGGTGACGGCGACTTTGTGAAGTATTTTTATCAAAGCGCCTCACCCCACCGCTCTTCACCGAGAGGCAAGCCCACACCGGACAATGAGAACGGCGCCTGGCCGCACTGCCAGAGAGGAATACTTGCCTATGGATGATTTATAGGATGACAGGCATGTCCCACCTTCAAAGGATTTCTTATTATGTACAGGACGATCACGTGAGCAAATCTCTTCCTGCTCCAAGGCGCAGTGGCTTTCAATTCACAACAGTCATCAGCGCCACTGCACCTTTTTCCTAAAAACAGGGATTTTATGACATAGAGAAACATATAAAAGGAGTGGCTTGGTTTAAAATGCAGCGGTGATGGTGGCTGATGAGGGTGTGTAACTGAGAGACCTGGAAGAGGCTTCTCTGATTCTTTATGCTTGACATACTCAACCTGACAGCTCCTGTGCCACACTAATGAAGAGCGAGCTATTA
Organism: Labeo rohita; assembly: GCF_022985175.1. Classification (NCBI taxonomy): domain Eukaryota; kingdom Metazoa; phylum Chordata; class Actinopteri; order Cypriniformes; family Cyprinidae; genus Labeo; species Labeo rohita. Next base: position 8,956,535 of record NC_066871.1, on the reverse strand, counting down.
GAGCTGCAGTGCACACAGTTAGCAACTTTGATGAAGTCAAGGTCTCGACATATTCATGCCAGGGAAGGACAATGAAAACCATACGCACAAGCCCACGTACACACAATTTTTCTGCATAAACACAACTCGGTCCTATTGATGTGAACATCTGGCTTATTTCAAGAAACATGAGTAGAACAAATTCCAATAGAAATTGTACTTAAAGGCATTCGTATGTAAAAAGGTTATGGGCTATTGAATTGAATGGCCAATTTACAAATAAGAGAAACTGTTTTGCTTATTAATGAAGCCTATGATTAGTTATCCAACAAGAAGAGTGTATATCATGTACAGACTTCATATGGCAAGATTTATGCAAATCTTGTGTACCAAAAATAAACACAGAATTAAGCTTTTTTTTTTTTTTTTTAATATTAATTGTAAAATAATATATACACTACATAAATAAGGTGCTCAAATATTTTCTATTACTTTCAATTATGAAAACAGTTGTGTTGCTTAATGTTTTTATGGACAGCATGATTTTTTAATAATTACATTTATTTTTTTTATTTATATATATATCTTTGCTAAATATTTTTTTAATTGAATATTAAACTTACAAAAAAGTAAACAGACCGACAGACAAACATACATACAGACAGACAGATAAATTATAAAATAATTTATAAATTATTTTTTCTAAAATAAATTTTTTCTAATATAATAATTTTTGTGGTTTTCAAGATGTAAAAAAATAATTTCATTTCATTTCATTTCATTTCATTTCATGTATTATTGTTTCTAACTTCTTACCTGATTATCTTAAGAGATAACTTTTGTATTTTTGTGGAGACTGTGATTTTTTTCTTAATTATAATTATTTGATTTTTATGGATGCTTTCTGAATTAAATTAAATAAAATAAATAATAAATAAAACCTTAAAACTACTAAAAAATGATAGATATAGATAGATAGATAGATAGATAGATAGATAGATAGATAGATAGATAGATAGATAGATAGATAGATAGATAGAATTAATATTTTTTTTCTAAAAGAAATATATATTTTTTCGGTTTTCAAGATGTAAAATAATAAATTAAATTAAATTAAATTAAATTAAATTAAATTAAATTAAATTAAATATTGTTTTTAACTTCTACTTACCTGATTAACTTAAGATATAACTTTTGTATTTTTGTGAAGACCATGATGTTTTTCTTAATTACAATTATTTGATTTTTATGGATGCTTTCTGAACTAACACACACACCCACACACACATAAAAAAATATTATTATTATTATTATTATTATTACTACTACTACTTTAAACTTTATTTACCTGATTTTCTGAAGGGATAACTCACAAACATTTTGTATATTTTTCCATGGTATGGAAGTCAATGGCTACCAGCGACTAACAGCAGTGTGGTTATCCACATACTTCAAAATATCTTCTTTTGTTCTTAACAGAAGAAAGAAACTCATACAGGTTTGGGACAACATAAAGGTCTGTATAACTATCTTCTACTATCTGCTAAGACTTAAATGTTTTCAATTTGCTTGTTTTTAAACCCACTTCTGATAAACACAAAACCTGCTGTGCATTCAGCTCAGTCTCTTTTTAATGATCAGCAGCAGAAACACAGATAAACTTCCCTTTGGCATCGCATGTTTCTCAGGGTATCTTTAGACGAGACACTGTCTGGGCGCCAACTCAAATGCCTTCACCATCTCCACCTCCCCTCCTAGTTGGGCTTGTCAGAAACCTCCTTGGTGCTGCTCATTTTCCTGTGGCCTGTTGAACACGCGCCGGTCGCTTACCTTTAGGAAAGGTCAAGCGCTGAACACTTCTCCAGGCAACAGAGTTGGGCTAATTAAGCTTCAGCTGTGGAGAATTCTGAATCCCCAGACGCCCGGCTCAGAGAGGAGACCTCTGCAGGTCATGGCCATCTTGTCCCAGATTCATGCCTGTGTATGCCATTTGCATTCTCTTGTAGTCAATGCGTGATAAAATCCCTCAGGAACATCCATGGTAAGTTAGAAAATTTCTATGACAGGAAAGGAGAGAGGAATTTGAGATGCTCTGAGCAAAAAAAACAGCTTGATGAATGAGGTTGGGAATGTTTTCTGTCACTGGCTCTGCCTTGGCGACACTTACTAAACTAGACACTCAAGTGAAGATCTGGCCGTTTTCATCTCAAAGAGCAAAGCTGGGGCTGAAACGTTACAAGTAACATGTTACTTATTACATTTACAACAAAATGTACATATGTGATCCTTGTCCACAAAACCAGTCATAAGGTTCAGTTTTTTTTAAATTGAGCTTTATATATTATCTGAAAGCTGAATTAATAAGCTTCAATTGATACATGGTTTGTTAGGATAGGACAATATTTGGCCGAGATACAACTATTTGAAAATCTAGAATCTGAGGGTGCAAATAATCTAAATATTGAGAAATTCACCTTTAAAGCTGTCCAAATTAAGTTCTTAGCAATGCATATTACTAATCAAAAATTAAGTTTTGATACATTTACGGTAGGAAACTTACAAAATATCTTCATGGAACATGATCTTTACTTAATATGCTAATGATTTTTGGCATAAAAGAAAAAAAAAAAAAAATCGACCATTTTGACCCATACAATGCATTGCTGGGTATTGCTTCAAATATACCTGTGCTACTTATGACTGGTTTTGTGGTCCAGGGTCACATACTACTTTGTCAAATATGTTACACTGACTATTTTCTATTATTTAATATATTTACTAAGAAATACAACTGAAAACTCTTCTTTCATAGAAATAGGACATTAAGTTGCGCAAGCAGTGAATATTACAGGTTTTTCATTCATATACAGAGCACGACAAGTTTGAATTAAATTAGCATGGGAAGAAAATCCCAAGGCACTCGCATGATAAAATATAGAAAGCCTATAAAGAAATGGCTCACACAAAAACAAAATGTACTCACCCTCAGGTCATCCAAGATGTAGATGAGTTTGTTTCTTCATCTAAACAGATTTGGAGAAATTTAGCATTATTAGATCCTCTGTAGTGAATGGGTGCCGTCAGAATCCAATCAGGTGATAAAAACATCACAGTAATCCATCAATTAACATCTTGTTAAGACAAAAGCTGTGTTTTTAAGAAACAAATTCATCCTTAAGACATTTTTAACTTTCTTATGTGAATCTCGTCTGAATCAGGAGAGAAATATGCACAAATCAAGCACTGTTTACATTTACAAGAAAGAACAGTCTAAAACAATTCTAAACAAATATGTTGGTGTATTTTGATGTGAGAGGACAACAGGGGATGGACTTTTTCACTGGAGGAAGTTATTTTTACAGAATTTGTTTCCTACAAACAACCAGCTTTTCACTTAAGATATTAATTTATGGACCGAAATCACATGGATTATTTTTGGATTCTTTTAATGTTTATATCAGATGTTTGGACTGTTATTCTGATGGCACCCATTCACTGCAATGCATCCATTGGTGAGCAAGTGATGTAATATTAAATTCCTTCAAATCTGTTCTGATGAAGAAACAAACTCATCTACATCTTGGATGGCCTGAGGGTAAGTAAATTTTCAGAATTTTTTTTATTTTTAGGTGAACTATTCCTTTAACTTACAGATTAATAAATGCTGTAAAAGTCACACATTCATTTTTCTTCATTTATGATGCCTATGAATTAACTAATGTTAACAAATCGAAATTCACTCAAAACAGCCTGAAGAATGACCCCAAAAGCCAAGCAAAGCACTTCTACTTTGAAAAAAAAGCTAGTCAGCTACTGAAAGTAAAGCAAAAGCAAAAACTCATCTTAACTTTCCATAAAAATGAGCAATCCAACATAGCTAGTTAATTTTATTTGATCATTTTAAAAGTCACATTACCCAAACTGTCAAAGAGTGAGCAACACTACCTGATTTTATTTCTTCTTGTGTTTACGTCACTTAGGTACTTGACAGGAATGCACATACTTGGATTGTGTCACTTTCATAAGCCATTGCGCTTTACAGAATTGGAGCGATTCCACACCATTTACCGGAGCTCGCGGTTTAGCGTTAAATACATTCTCACAGAGCTATTACTGCGGGTGAGATCACAGACAGCTCTGCCTGGAATGATGCATCAACCCATTACACAACAACGGTCATAATGCCAGCGCATTAGCTAAATCCTGCGTCCACTACTCTGGCGAGAGGCCGTGCAGATGATATTCTCAAATGTAAATGAGCACCAGCAACTGGGCTTGCATTATAAACATTCCTGTGGTGAGAGAGATTAATTTTCTCACATTCACACCCCCAAAACGCCTCGTACACTTTCTGTCCACCTCCACACAACCAATGAGCGAAATGCTAAAGATGCACCAAATGAGCTAACAACTGAAATTACCAAAACCTTATACATCTTTTCGCTGCTTTGTGATATAAATTGGTGCTAAAAACAAGGAACTGTCTGTTGTTTTAGAGTTTAATAGCACAACAGCGTTCTCAATTCTGAAATATTGCAATTGTTTTGCTATAAAAAGTCAGGAGCAATTTGTTCCAATCGAGCTGAATACAAAAGGAATCAATGTGAATTATGTGTTGTGAGCAATAAAATAACTGTACGCCTTCATAACACAATCTGTAGCTGCCAGAGCCTGTGGTTAGCACATTTTTGAGACAACTTTTTCTGTAACAGTTAATTTGCTTATGTCAAGTTCATATATAACTAGCATCAGTAACACTGACAGAACAGTTGCACATATTGACAAAATAATATGTATACTTGTTTATTCATTGAGAAACTCTATAAGTAATTAATTTATTAATAATTAGTAATTAAAACTATAGAACACGAGGGATGAATATCCTGGCCATTACTTTCAATAAAATGAATATGAATAAGGAGCTTTAAAAGCATGCAAAGGCAGCACATATGATTAATGTGCAATACTTTAACTTTCTGAAGCCATAAATTAACTTTGTGTAATAAAACAGACCAAAAGGCAAGTCTTAATTTATTAATCTCTTAGTCTTCCCCTCACAACTAATTTGGATCACTAAGTCAGAGAACCAGGTCTTAAACTCTTAAATTATGACATAAATTATTATTAAATCATCTTAATCATCAAGGTCATAAACAATACAAGTTTTATAAATATGTATGTTTTTTTAGTACAAACAAATGTGGGACAAATACAGTTTGTGCAAAGGTTAACAAAACAGTGAAAAGCAAGTACAGCAATATGGGTAAACACCTAAAGAATATATTAAAAAGTAAACACACATAAATATAAGTAAAGAGTATACACATACCTTATGAGTAGACCTTTGTAGATACGTTAGTATGGTGAACGTGCAGATTAATGGATATATTTTTACACCGTCGCCCAGATTTGTCTTGCGAGAACGTGACAATCCGTTCAAGACGCGTTTTTAATTTAAACTTGATATGGCGCTAAACGCGGTGCAACAGTCAAAAACGTTCGTCCAGCGCAGTGGAGCGCAAAAAAAAACCGCGTGAACCAGCGATAGTTTTGCCATTTTACAGTGCGCATCTCTTTTACAGTACGCGTCTTCAATAACCGCAAAGCCTTTTTTCGTGACTTATTTTTTATTTATCTATTTATTTTTTTATTTTTTTGTAGTAAAAAACTGTAGTATTTGGAATCTGTGGATAGCAATAATGTGGACAGATGCACATGCAAATGCACATTACAAGGTTTATTATTTCACTGTTTGCTGCTTTTATTTGCTGCAGTATCCACCTGTTTCTGAGGGGCACTACTGTAAAAAGAACGTGGGTGCAACTTCCGGTGAGGCGGCAGTAGTAGTAGTATTCATTTAGATTTTAAATACCCAGTCATACAATGTGAAAAACACAAATTATTTCAGGAAAATTATATATTTGCCATATGCACTTCATGTGTACATTATTCTTCTATTACATCATATAGATATTCGTACTAGCATTTAATGCCACAGTTTAGTGGGTAAATGAATTTATCAGAGACAGAAAAATACACACACACACACACACACACACACAGTCTGGTTTATTATCTTTGTGGGGACTCTCCATAGGCGCAATGGTTTGTATACTGTCCACACTGTATTTTCTATCCCCTTACCCTAACCCTACCCCTAAACCTAACCCTTACAGAAAACTTTCTGCATTTTTACTTTCTCAAAAAATCTCATTCTGTATGATTTATAAGCTTTTGTACCCATGGGGACCGCAGGCTGGTCCCCACAATGTCAAAAATTTCAGGTTTTACTGTCCTTGTGGGGACATTTGGTCCCCACAATGTAGCAAAAACAAGTACACACACACACACACACACACAGTCTGGTTTATTATCCTTGTGGTGACTCTCCATAGGTGCAATGGTTTGTATACTGTCCACACTGTATTTTCTATCCCCTTACCCTAACCCTACCCCTAAACCTAACCCTTACAGAAAACTTTCTGCATTTTTACTTTCTCAAAAAATCTCATTCTGTATGATTTATAAGCTTTTGTACCCATGGGGACCTCAAGCCAGTCCCCACAATGTCAAAAATTTCAGGTTTTACTATCCTTGTGGGGACATTTGGTCCCCACAATGTAGCAAAAACAAGTACACACACACACACACACACTGTTAGACTTATTTGTGCACGTAACATGAGTCGATCTGTGGAATGTGTGGTGAATGAGTTTCTTTTACATGCTTTTGGCTGCTTTATTTGCTACTAACCACCAGATTGCACTGTTTTTCGACACACTCGAAGCATTAAATCTTTTACCAAAACAGAGGAAAGTGTCAGTGCTTCACGAGGCTTCAATGAATGAGTGTCATGCCCCGCTTGTTTACTTGGAACCGGAAGACGCTCCCACTTTTGACGCAAGGCATCATGGGGCATAGGAAACTTGTGGATAGGCTATCCGCTTGTTAACTCTGATGTCACACGTCACCGCTTCCAGGTCCAAACGCTCTATCAGATGCCACAAGTAAACAACAAACAATAATAATATACACTCATCATGTGATATAATACTACCAAAACAAATTTAGAAATTGTCTTTTATAAATTGTAAAATATTTTTCTTTGGGATGTTGTGAGCATGCCCTGATAGCACACGTACATCACAGAGATGTCTGCAAGATAATTAAATAATTATAAGAGTGTTTGCTCATCTGCAATACGTCTATAGGGCGTTTCCTTTTAGCTGTCAAATAGATGTTTATTATATATCTTTAAGATGTTTATGATTTAGAATGTATGTAAAACTGACATCTTACAGACATCTGTCAGTTTGTACACAGCAGATGCTTTCCAGATCATGTGATCTTTAACAGACATCTTGCAGATGTGTTCTATCTGGGAAAGGTTTACCTTAAATGTGTAATGTGAATAAACAGCCCAGATAACACACAGACGTGTGCAAGATGTCTTTTATAGGTTGCTTGATCTGGAAAGAATCTGCTGTGTACGAACATCTAAAAGATGTCTTTAAGATGTCAGTTTTACATACATTCTAAACCATAAACATCTTATAGACATCAATTTGACATCTGATAGGAAACGTCCTATAGATGTACTGCAGGTGAACAAACACTCTAAAAAAATACATCTTGCAGATGTAAATGCAGATGTCCAATAAACATCTCCATGATGTATGTGTGCTATCAGGGTGTGCTTATAAATGACTGTTGAGATAATATTCTTAACACTGATAGCACATACATCACTGAGATGTCTATTTGACGTCTGCATCAACATCTGGAAGATGTATTTTTTAAAGTGTTTGCTCATCTGCAATACGTCTATAGGAAGTTTCCTATCAGATGTCAAATACACGTCTATTAGATGTCTTTAAGATGTTTATGATTTAGAATGTATGTAAAACTGACATCTTACAGACATCTGTCAGATGTTTGTACACAGTAGATGCTTTCCAGATCAAGTGATCTTTAACAGACATCTTGCAGACATACATGTGTTATCTGGGTTATGTCAGGATTTAACAAGCGGACTTATTATCTCACTTTTTTCATTCCGTGATTAAGAGGTCATACTTTACTACATTTCACATGGGACCACCATTGTGAGACTGGCTTATTTAAAAATTTAAAAAAGGAAGATTTCTGAAACTTTCTTTTAGTGCAGAAAGTTTAAAATATGCTTTGACTGATTTGTTTTGATATATGAATTAATGGATGTGTAGCTATCTCAGAATTTATCAAAAGGGGCCGTTATGGTTTTTCTTTCTTTTTTAATATACTCATGCATCATTGTATGTGCACCTCCACGTGGGGGTCCCAAAGCCTGCAGTATAGGACTGTCCTGTATTGGATATCTTCCTTCTCTCATAAACCTGCCAGATTACAGCAGTAAAATAGCCTACGAACGCAGTTTCGGACTTTAAAAGCAAGATTAAATTTTGCAGAAAGGCTTGTTTTCTTTGATTGCCAGAGATCAGCTTTTCCAATTTTCCCTCATGAATTGAGATCCTACATTTGAAAGTGTCATGCAGGAAAGGTATCGAATAACACAAAGAGGAATCATTCAGAGTAATTGCTTTGTTGATACTGAAGGCGACATTGGAGATGGACTGCTAGTGGCATGCTGGGGAAGGAAGTCCATATCGGTCTCGAGAAGGCTTTGAAAAACAACCCCTGTGGGGACACAGGAGTGCTGGCTATGTTTCAGGTGATCCACACAAAGGGCCCGAGGAGAGGTCGATACAGCTAGAGACATACAGACTGGTCCTCAGAGCTGGTCTCGGCCCTTGAGCGCCGTAGACTTCACACAAGGTCAGCTCAGGCTCTGTATTTATAGAGCGACATCACGGCTTCCTGTAAACCTGCATCACCTGCACATTTTATATCAACTTACATAGGAGATTATTTTAGCCTTTAATTGAAAGAATAAATCTCGCTTCTTCATTATCTAAAGGTTTTGTAAACGCTTCAAGGAGGTGTTGTCACATTCTGCTGACATGGTACAAAATAAATGAAGCGTCCTAACAATAACTTTTGAGCACATCAAGCATGTGTGTCAACAATGCAAGTATGGAAATGACTGAAGTTTGACAGGAGTCATTACATGTATCCAATAAATATTACCATCCCCAAACTTTTGAAACGGTAGTATTTTATTAAAGACAGACTAATAATGGATATAACACTCAGAAAGCTAGGTTAATAAACTAATAAAAACAGTAGAACAGTGTTTTGTGTAGTGTAGTTTTTGCTAGTAAACCCTGCAAAAACATGTCATATTTAAAGGATCGAATCGTGACCCTAAAGCCAAAAGTTACACTAAGATCTTCTTGCTTGAGTCAGTTCAAACCCCATGTGTGTTTAGTTTCGACCAGGTTTTTAAATTTCATGTGTTTCATCGTGAATTTTGCAGTGCTGTACAGATAAACTAATATGAATCATTCATCCATCCATTCTCCAAACCGCTTGTCCTATGTAGGGCCACGAGGTGCTGGAACCCATCCCAGTATCTCGGCCTGTAGGCGCTAATATGAATCAGATAGGCCAATAAAAAACAAACTAAATAAAGTAAGTCTTCACAGAAAGACTCAATCAGCCCTGTTCCTGATGAAGCATTCAGAAAACATCCAAGCATTTCAAGGGTCTTGAAAGCAAACACAGACATCAGGGTTTTTTCCCCCACCAACAACCACTGAAATATGAAAAGCAGAATAAATAAGTTATACCCAGAAATATATAAATAAACAGGCTCTCGGTTGAAGAATACTGCAGAGTTGATCGCTGAGATTTCATCTGAGGACATAATAGGAGCTTGTGAAGGAGTTAAACTGGTCCAGTGACTCCATGGCTGATATAACGTCTTGAGAGTGATGCAGAATACCCATATAGTGAAAACATCTCAATCCTATTTTCTTCTCTCCCTTTTACTTCAAGGACACTTCAGATGGAAAGGACTACATCAAAAACTTCATTGTAGGCTAAACTCTCTGGAAGGGCTTTCATGTTCAGAGGAAGAGCTTAGGCTTTGGAAGACTCTGCGTTTTAGGTTGATATGTTATTCATTTCACATTTTCCACTGCACAGAAAGGAAAATAAATCGAATACCTCAACTTAATTCAGTGATGAATAAATGAGGGATTCCTATCTCTTTTTTCCTAAAACTACTAAGGACAGGTTCCCACTTCAGCACTCAATGTGCCATCACATTAGCAAAATTTCCATCATCTGTTGGTAATATTGTACTGTATGAAGCACATTTTGGGGTATCGCATAAAAAGCGCTGGACAGAAATGCCAAAATATGCATCGAATTTTAAAATGCACATAAAAAATGTAAGTGCTCAATTAAGGCAGATGTTTCTTTTCATCCTATAAAAAGACATGTGCATAAACTACAATGGAGACACATTTACCACATAAATTCTTGATGTGCATCAAAAAAGTCATGTGACTTTGCCTCAGTACACAGCATAACTGGACTAACTAGTGGACGATCTCATTGCACTGTATCTAAAACATTGGTTTAGTTTTTCTGTCTGTCATCAGAATGGTTGGTATAATTGCCTCCCAGACTGGTCTCACGCGACTGCGTTCCCAAAGATCAGGAATCCGCCTCCATTTGATAGAGCAAGTTTTTTTTTTTTTTTTTTTTTTTTTTTTTGCTCAACCTCAACATAAGCACTGCAGATGATTCTCTGGACTCTCTAGATCAATAATTATCAAAAAATGTTGAACTTTATCCTTTCGATAGCTGTAATAGAGTCGTTTAGAAAAGGGGCATGGCCAACTATACCATAAATCCTATACATACTAAATGAAAACCCAAAATGTAGTGAAACTAGATGAGCACATGTGACAGGAGATTCTAAAGAAGCATACAAAGTTTCATGGAGATCAGACAATAGGTGGTACTATAATAGCCATAAATGTTAACAAACATCATATTATTATGGTAAATTAACTGCAATTGCCAAAAAAACGCTTTTTAATTATTGATTTAGGTGGTTACAGGCATGTCAAATAATACAAGTGTCTTTATCCTTTTGTGTTTAAATGTCTTAAAGCACTTGAACCCCGGTAATCGCTGCTTTGCAGCTATAATTAATTTATTATTGCAATCACAAATACACCAGTTTGTTTTACCATTCAAGGAGAAGTCCACTTCCAGAACAACAATTTACAGATAATGTACTCACCCCCTTGTCATCAAAGATGTTCATGTCTTTGATTCTTCAGTCGTAAAGAAATTATGTTTTTTGGGGAAAACATTTCAGGATTTTTCGCCATATAATGGACTGATATGGTGCCCAGAGTTTGAACTTCCAAAATGCAGTTTAAATGTGGCTTCAAGCGATCCCAAATGTGATTGTAAATGATCCCAGCTCAGGAAGAAGGATCTTATCTAGTGAAACGATAGGTTATTTTCATAAAAATAATACAATTTATATACTTTTTAATGTCAAATGCTCGTCTTGCCTTGCTCTTCCTGAACTCTGTGTATTCTTGCTCGAGACAGTTAGGGTATGTCGAAAAACTCTGATCATATTTTCTCCCTCAAATTCAAAATCGTCCTATATCACTGTTTTACCTTTTTTGTTAAGGGTGTTTGATCTTCTTTGCATGTTCACTTTGCAAAGACTGGGTCAGAACTTCTGCAGTGATGTAGGATGATTTTGAAATGAATTTTGAAGTTAAGGGAGAAAATACGATCTGGGTTTTTCAACATACCCTAACTATCTTGAACCAGAATACACAGAGTTCAGGGAGAGCAAGACAAGACGAGTGTTTGAGATTAAAAAGTATTTAAATTGTATTTTTTAATGAAAATAACCAATCGTTTCGCTAGATAAGACCCTTTTTCCACGGCTGGGATCATCAACTGCATTTTGGAAGTTCAAACTCGGGGCACCATACCAGTCCATTATATGGAGAAAAATCCTGAAATGTTTTCCTCAGAAAACAATTTCTTTACTACTGAAGAAAGAAAGACATGAACATCTTGGATGACAAGGGGGTAAGTACATTATCTGTAAATTGTTGTTCTGGAAGTGGACTTCTCCTTGAATTGTAAAACAAACTGGTATATTTGTGATTGCATTAATAAATTAAATATAGCTGCAAGCAGCGATATTCAAGTGCTTTAAGACATTTAAACACAAAAGGAATAAGACACTTGTATTATTTAACATGCCTGTAATCAAGGCACTGGGATCATTTGAAACCGCATTTAAACTGCATTTTGGAAGTTCAAACTCGGGGCACCAAATCAGTCCATTATATGAAGAAAAATCCTGAAATATTTTACCTCAAAAAACACAATTTCTTTACAACTGAAGAAAGAAAGACATGAACATACAAGAGCAGAAATCTTGTACATATACAGTAAATAGGCTACTTTCAATTTGAAAAATAAGGTATTTCTTTCCAAAAAAAAAGTTAGAAGAATCTATAAGGGCTCAAATTTTGAATATTAGGTAAACCATTCCTAAAAATAATAATACAAATGCAGACTTAAATAGTAAGTGCAATAATTAGTATAAACTGCTAAATAAATAAATAAATAAACAACCAGTCCTGAAACTGCAGTATCTGGTATTTCAGGATCATGCTACTCAAATTTTGTGGGCAAAATAGATCTATTGTCTATTGTCAATAGTGTAGCAATGCATGAAGCGAAGAAAGAAACTTAAAAAAGCATATACAATATCACAATCTTTTTGTCTGCCATTTCTCAAAGTGTTGCCCTCTTGTGCTCTATCGTCCTCTTGTAATTTAATTGGCTGTTGCTCATAGCCATTTTCCTCGCTAGTCACCTAAAGACTGGCTGCATTTAACACCAATTTAAAATGTCTTGTAGCATCTGCGACTAGCCGTGGCGCATCTCACAAGTGTGCATACTAGAGCGGGCGGCAACAGGGAGTCACCTACCATCTGCCACTTCTTGTTGCACGCTACTGTAGCTTCGGTCTTACAGCGCGCGCTTGACTTAAGAGGCAAAAAAGTCATGTTCTCTACGTGGAATTGGAACCTTTTCTAATCTGGAAAGGTGTAACAAAGATAAATAGTGGCCTTTGCGATGCCCTGCGGTCTCTGTCACGCATCCTTGCACTGGGGAGGGTCAGAACAACTTCCTGTCGACCATCCCTAAGACAGAGAGACATGCCACGGCTGAGACTTTCAGTGCTTCATCATATAAAGGTCACGGGCATTACTGTAAGGAGCCGCTGACAAGAGTCCGCTGACAGTCTATGGAGAGATATGGACCACTACTTGCAATGCAGGGCGGTCACCATCTCTGCAAATGGAATTTTAGTTCATCTGAAATCATGGCTGAAATTTCCTCTATATCACCCTTTCCCATTTATCTAGATATGCGGCTTAGGGCGAGGGTTATAGTCTGCGAATATTTCATAAGAACAGGCCAAAGCTGTCTGGGAAGCTATAACATATTGTACTCTTTTTGAGGATGCTTGATCCAGCCTGCCAAAAAGAGTCCTGATAAGAACCGAGAGTGATTTTGCTTAGCATTGTGTCTTATGTTAGAGTGCTGACACTGCCATTTTGCAGTTTGCAGGTTCTCAGAATACCAAAAAGGTTATCATTATACTGCAACCAAATGGATAAACCATTATGTCACAAACCAATTCTAAATTCTCACCTTGCAACTAATGCATCCATCTATATGGCAACAGATCTAATGAATAAAAGAGGTGAAATCCATTATATCACAAATTACATCTCCTGGCCTACACACTACAATCAAAAAATATTCCGGCCTAAATGTAGGATTTATGTATTTGAATTGCATTAATCATTGCATTGCATTTTGAATGCTGAAATTCTGGGTTGCACAGTTTTAACATAAACTAATAAACTTAATGTGATGCGTAGTTGTCATACATTAACAAAACAGGTAAGAAACAAATAAGATTTCTCTAATACTAATAATAACCTGAATGTGTTTTAAATACACAATAACCACACTGTAAAAAAAAGTTTACTTCATTTGCTTCAGATTTTCCATGTCAAACCTTCATGTATATTTCAGTGTATTACATGCCATTTCTTGAACAATTTCTGAGTGAAAATTGTTTCTAGAGCATTTTTTCAATGTAAATTTATATATTTATCATCAATAAACAGTTTCAATCTCTATATGCTATATAATAATAATAATAATAATAACTAAATTAGTAAAGATTGTGAACAAACTTTGAAGTTGGCTTGAAAAAGCCAAGCCTGAAAGTTTTAAGCTGTTGTAAAAGCTTGAAGTTTGAAACTTCAGATAAATTAGATAAATGTTGATAGCATGTTTCTAGCATGATGTAGCATATTGCTAGCACAATTAGCATGTTGATAAGTTGCTAGCATGTTTCTAGCATGAAACTAGCAGATTTGAACGTTTATCATGTTGCAAGCATGTTTTAGCATGACTAGCATATTTCTAATATGGTTGCCATGTTGCTAGCATGTTTCTGACATGATTAGCATGTTACTATTATGTTTTGGCATTATTTTCATGTTGCTATACATGTTTCTATCATGATTAGCAAGTTAAAATGACTATTAACTTGCTAATCATGATAGAAACATGTATAGCAACATGAAATCAAGCATAATTTACATGTTGTTAACATGTTGTTAGCGTGTTTTCAAATGATTAGCATGTTTTAGCATGATTAGCATATTGTTAACATATTGCAAATCATGTTTCTAACATAATTAGCATGTTGATAGCATTATTACCATGCTGTTGCATGGTGTGTCCCTAACATGATTAACATTATCATGTTGTTACTGATATTTCTAGCATAATTAGCATGTTGTTAGCGTGTTGATATCATGAATCTAGCATGATTAGCATATTGTTAGCATGATTAGCAACATCTTCGAGATAAACATCTTCTAGATGTAAAAAGCTTTGACCCCCTCTCCAGCATGATTAACACATTGTTAGCATGTTGCTAGCATGATTAGCAACATTTTCGAGATAGACATCTTAACCCTTACATAACGTAACCATGGTTTTATTATAGTAAATGTGTAGCAACCATGTTTTTTGGCACACTGATTACCATTTGTGTAACCATAGTTTTACTAGAAATATCATGGATCAACTATGGTTAGTGAAGCAAGACCATGGTTAATTTGTGGTTACCATGGTTTTCTCTAGTATGTTAGCATGTTACTACTCATATTTCTAACATTATTAGCATGTTGCTAACCTGATTCTAGCACTTCCCTGGTGAAAAAACAGCATATGCTGGTATGTTTTGATGCTGGTTTAAGCTGGTCCTTAGCTGGTTTATGCTGCAACATGCAACATTTATCCAGCAACATGACCAGCAAAGGACCAGCATGAACCAGCTTAAACCAGCATCAAAACATACCTACCAGCACATGCTGTTTTTTTTTCACCAGGGTTCTAATAATGTTTCTAGAATGATCTTCGAAAGTCTTTGTGTCTTTTCATAGTTTTGATTGTCCATTTAACGGAAACCATAAGTCAGATCAGTTAGAAAGTTCATATAGCAACTAACTTCATAATAGTCTAAAGGTCTGACCTGAGTTTGGTGACTAGATAATGACTAGATTTTGTCTCAGAGAAAGAAGAATAATAAGCTTAAATAGCAGATCAATAATAATGCTTATTATTACAACCTGAGTAAATGCATTTTGAAAACATGATTATTTAAATCAAACACATACTATGCCACAATTTTTTGAGTGCAGAAACCTTACCCGTTTCATTTATGTTTGACTGACAAATCACATTTAAGTTTATTAGTTTGTTGGTTATGTTGACTGTGCAGTTCAGTTAGGTGTAACCTTTATATTCAATTCAAATAAATCTTAAAATTTAGGCCTAAATATATTTGTAATGTACAATAACTGGACAAAAGTGCTTCTTTTGTCTGTGAATCTGATCCAAGAGATCTCTCACCTCCAAACACCAATCCGTAGCAGGGGGTCTGTTATCATCTGCTTAACAGAAATGTGCTGGACGTGCTAAACTCGAGTCACGAGGCTCGAACAGAAGGCCCGTCAACTTCAAAGTGAATCGGTCCTGTACTGTAGTTTGTTTGATCACAGAAGACAAGTGATCTTAAGGCTTCTGAGAATATTTACACTTCACTTCTTTCTCCAGGCCCTGCTTAGAAACGTTCTCCGGCTTGCTCCTCTCACAGAGCATGTGATTGTGTTATCAATGTCACTGCGGAGAGAATAATTAGCACAAACATCAAACATTAGCACCCCCCTCTGCCCCATAGTGAGGCTCCGTCACATTTGTAGATGTTTGTTGATTTTACGGAGGCTGCCTTGTCCCGTATGATATTCAACCTGTACAAACATTAACAAGACCTACAATAATGAGCAGAGAATGAAAATCAAGCAGATTCTATTTAACACACAGTGCTTGTTATTAGGATAGACTGCACAGAATTTATCGAGTCCACTTTTAATGTTATTTACGAGACTGATGCGGAAGAGAAGAAACTTTTGAATACAGATGTTATTTTTGTTTTCTTTGCACACAAAAGTATTCTTGTAGGTTCATAAAATTAGAGTTGAACCACTGATGTCACATGGACAATTTTAACAATGTCTTTATTACCGTCACAGTTTCACCAAGGGAGGCAATGAAGATGAAGATAGTCCACAAAAAGTCTTGTTATAATTCACGACAGATGATAATAACTCCAGGTAACATAAACACATGCAACTCTAAACGATAACCAAAAGAAAACTAAACATAAAGGAGACTTTACATAGGGCAGCTGACGAGGTGCAAACAGGTGATGGGAGTTAACTAATGATGAACTAATGAAAACAGGAACTGGAAGAAACCAACGCAAAAGGACTAAACCAGTACAGAAGACAGAACCTATGTGAAACAAAACACAACAAAAAAGTTCATAAATGTGACAGCTACCTTTCTGGGCCAGAAAGCTCTCGGATTTCATCAAAAGTATCTTAATTTG
Organism: Labeo rohita; assembly: GCF_022985175.1. Lineage (NCBI taxonomy): Eukaryota > Metazoa > Chordata > Actinopteri > Cypriniformes > Cyprinidae > Labeo > Labeo rohita. The sequence continues at coordinate 8,939,572 of NC_066871.1, read as the reverse complement.
TGTTCTGAAGGTTAACAAAAGTCTTACAGGTTTGGCACAAAATAAGGATGAGTAATTAATGACAGATTTTTCATTTTTTGGGAGAACTAGCCCTTTAAGTTTTAGACGTTTTGGGCACAAGTCATTTTTGTAGCTATTTGTGGCTTTGACAGCTTAAAGGTTTTTAACTGTGAAGAAAGTTTTGAGTTTTGAAAGTTACAGTATGTTTTTATAGTACTATGAACTCTTTTATCTCAAACGATCAAGGACGATTTAATTCCTCATGATGTTTCTCAGTTTGCGTATGGTATTTTATTTATTTATATTTTATTTTTGTTCAAGAGTAAAGAAAAGACACAAAAGCAGAGGACAGATCTGAACAACTTTGTGTATCATGAGCATATGCACTGAGATTTATTTATTTATTTCCTTAAGCTGCATCATGTTATGTTGCTGATGTTGCAACTTTTGAGACAAAATCAATTTGAATTTGTGAATTCATTCATTCCACCTGGTGGTGATTATTGACCCAGTTTATATCTTTCCTCCATTTGATGAAAGTATACACTGGGAAAGGCTGTAAAAGCAGTTAAAAATAGACAGTTGAGTGATAATTAGAAATGTCACTCAAGCACGCTTTGTCTTAGATGTAGAATTGCATTTGGTTTTAGTATGGAAAAACTAATAGCATGCATTCATGAGTGCATCCCTCGTCACTATTTAGCCTGTATACTCTGACCTAATGGCTGTATTAATAATTTAAAACAGCAAAAATGCTGATATAAGTGGCATTAGGAGAGGCTGGGGCACTGCGACACTGAAATATGCATCAGTGCAGAGCAACCTCCTTCCTGTATAAATTAGCTACCGCTAGAGTTATTAGCATTCTGCTATTTATACATTTAAACTCTGAACTCCCTCCAGCGATGCTCACATAAAAGTGATAAGCGATTTGGCAAGTCTGAGGAATAAATCTATTTACTTACACGAAATCCATGTGATAGCTTTTTAATAGAGGCCATTACCATTGTTTCCAGTGATGTAGTGTGATCCCATTAGCGGTTAATTTCTCTGATGATTAGATAAACAAATGCCCTGATGAAACTTTGATTATGTTTCCCTCTCAAATACAGTACAAATCTAATACACAGGATCAGCGGGTCTGCTTTACTGCTTCTTTTTTGTATGCGTCAAAAAACACAAATGACATATTAGCGTGTCAGTTAATTGGACGCGTGCCTGGACATATTTGGATAACAATATATTGCACCCAGCAGCCTGTTGACAAATAACTCCATCACCTCCGCCTGATCCAGCTGCTTCGAAATGACTAAAATAATTCAATCATAGTATAATTTCTAACATCAGAGCACATCCATCACAATATTCTGAGAGAGTGCATTCCTGCGGAGGGAATTAAGACTTACAGTAGTCTCTGCCAAACTTTTGACATGACCTTTTATCTCCTCTTGTTGTTCAGCCATCTTCTAGAAGCTTTTATTAGAAAAAGGATCTGTGTGTCACAATCGAAGTAGAGCAAATTACATGGCCTGTTGGCCGGGCATAACAGCTTTGCTCATGGACAGTTTTTCTTTTGCGCTCTGTTATGGTTTACACTTTCTACTGTAATTGCCTTCAGACTGTGTTTTGTTTTGCACTCTCTGTGTGTGGGAAAGTATTTGTGCACTTTTGATGTTCAGCACCTGAATTTTCCCCTTAGGGATCAATACCTTACTACCATCCACCTTGCCATCTGCAATAACAGCCACTAAAAGGAAGCACACTGCAAACAATCATTTCTTTATCAGTATGTTTCTTTCATTTTCCATTGTGTTTGTGTGTGTCTGACTGTGTGTGTAGGACAGACAGACAGATAGATGGATAGATGGATAGACAGGCAGACAGATAGATAGATAGATAGATAGACGGCAGACGGACGGAAGGACAGACAGACGGACAGACAGATAGATAGATAGATAGATAGATAGATAGATAGATAGATAGATAGATAGATAGATAGACGGCGGACAGACGGAAGACAGATAGATAGATAGACAGATAGATAGATAGATAGATAGATAGATAGATAGATAGACAGACAGACGGAAGGACAGACGAATAGACAGACAGATAGAGAGATACAGACAGATAGATAGATAGATAGATAGATAGATAGATAGACAGACAGACGGTGGATGGAAGTACAGACAGACAGATAGATGGATAGATAGATAGATAGGCAGACAGACAGATAGATAGATAGATAGATAGATAGATAGATAGATAGATAGATAGATAGATAGATAGATAGATAGATAGATAGATAGACGGCAGACGGACGGAAGGACAGACAGACAGACAGACAGATAGATAGATAGATAGATAGATAGATAGATAGATAGATAGATAGATAGAGACAGACAGATAGACGGCGGATGGACGGAAGGACAGACAGACAGACAGACAGATAGATAGATAGACAGACAGACGGCGGACAGACGAATAGACAGACAGATAGACGGCGGACGGATGGAAGGACAGACAGACAGACAGACAGATAGATACATAGATAGATAGATAGATAGACAGACAGACGGTGGACGGAAGGACAGACAGACAGATAGATGGATAGATGGATAGATAGATAGATAGACAGACAGAAGGACAGACGAATAGACAGATAGAGAGATACAGATAGATAGATAGATAGATAGATAGGTAGATAGATAGACAGACAGACAGACAGACAGACAGACAGATAGATAGATAGATAGATAGATAGATGGTGGACGGACGGAAGGACAGACAGACAGATAGATAGATAGATAGATAGATAGATAGATAGATAGAGAGAGACAGACAGACAGATAGACGGCGGACGGACGGAAGGACAGACAGATAGAGAGATACAGTTAGATAGATAGACAGACAGATATATAGATAGATAGATAAATAGATAGATAGATAGATAGATAGATAGATAGATAGATAGATAGATAGATAGACGGTGGACGGACAGGAGGACAGACAGACAGATAGACAGATAGATAGATAGATAGATAGATAGATAGATAGATTTTTTTTTTGTTAGTATTATTTAACCAATCTTAGCAAGTTTCAAAGTTGTTTTTTTATTCTTTTTAAATAACTTTGCTTCTGAAATAAATGTATCTTGTTTTAAGGATGTTTAGATGGTATTCCTGAAAAATAAGACTAAAATACTGATGAGATAAATGCTTTTTCCCCCTCAGTGAATCTTATACCAAACAATCTCTTGCAATTTTGGAACGGCAAAAACAGGCTTTCCACCTACACAGATGCAAAAACCAACATTCAGATACATCATCCACACTAAGAGCCTGATAATTAACGGCCTTCGGCATTATGTGACCGAATCAAGACCCAATGACCGCACTTTCCCTTTAGCCGAATATGCATATCTCACAGAATAACAGACGTATCACTTGAGAAATCACTCAGAGCCGCACACGGGGCCTTTGGGAGGGTAAATCGCTAAGTGCACAAGCAATCCCGCCATTAGTTCTCCCTCCATTTCCTTGATTGCACAAGTGGCATGAACCGTAATGTGCGTGCCAACCTCCCCGTCACAAATTCATAAGTATCCAGCGCAACTAGAGCTTTCCCTTCATCTCAGCTAGTCCAATTACCAGTATGTTTTTCTTTGCCGAGTTTATCAATCATTTACGCTGAGGGGTGCCTGTTGAGAGAAGCAGGCCGGCGTTCGCCGATATCGCATTCAGGTCATGTTTGTGTTGTAGCAGGGACGTGGAACAGAGTTTCATCCACCTCATATTGCTTTGCATACTATTCTATCAGGGAGGAATGACACTTAACAAGTTGATGAGGCCCGTGGCTGGCAGGGTCAGTGTTCGGGTGGAATTATTTCACGCTTGAGTTCAACATCTGGCGCGTTTGTGTGACAGGCACGGAAAGCAGCTAGCAGCTCAAACCAGCAATGGAGATTTTCGGATGTGATGCCACACTTCGCTGACGGAGCGCAAACTCGTCAGATGCACGCAATGAATGCGAATGTGGGAATTCGTGAGCGCGTGTATAAGAGACTCCTGACCATGTAGTGCTTTGATAGAAGCATGGACACATTCACAGCGAGGATTAGCTGAGAGATCACTCTTAATCTCTTTCCCTGACAATGTAGCAGAGTGCGCGTTTAGAATTGAATGAGAATGACTCTTACATTCTAATTTACATTCCAGTCTTGAATTGGAATTGAGGCAAAACAAGATGCATTTGTAATTCGAATTTGAATGTAAGGAGGTAGAATTAATCTGAAGGAGATTCCCACATCCATCTCAACCTGATTCCCTACTATTTTAAGTGAAAACCATCATGTGTTGAAGGAAGAGTAGATATTTTAACAGTGTTACAGAAGATATCTGGAGCTTAATCTTTTAAATGTTAATATATATAAGTATTGTATAAAAAGAAGAAATGTTTCTTGAGCAGACAATTAGCATGTGAGAATGAATTCTGAAGAATCATGTGACAATGGACTGGAGTAATGCTGAAAACTCAACTTTGCACCACAAGATAATTAGAAAACAGAAATTTAAATTGTAATAATGTATAGTATTACTGTTTTTTGCTGCATTTTTAATCAAATAAATGTGGCTTGGTGAGCATAAAATAAAAACATTTTTTAAAAAAGTTAATTATCCCAAACTTTTAATACAGTTGTGGTCAAAATTTTACATGCACTTTGCAGTATCGGCAAAATGTTAATTATTTTACCAAAATAAGAGTTATCATACAAAATGCATGTTATTTTTTATTTAGTACTGACCTAAATTAGATATTTCACATAAAAAACATTTACATTTATAGTCGACAACTGAAAATAATACTTCAATTTATAAAAATGATCCCATTCAAAAGTTTACATACGCTTGATTCTCAATATTATGTTACCTGAATGATCCACAGCTGTTTTTTTGTTTAGTGATAGTTGTTCATGAGTCCCTCGTTTGTCCTGAACAGTTCAACTGCCCGCTGTTCTTCAGAAAAATCCTTCAGGTCCCACAATTTCTTTAGTTTTCCAGCTTCTTTGGTTTTCCAGTGTATTTGAACACCTTCCAGCATTGACTGTATGATTTGAGATCCATCTTTTGACACTGACAACAACTGAGGGACTCATACGCTACTATTACAAAAAAGTTAAAATGCTCACTGATGCTCCGGAAAGAAAAAACAATGCCTTAAGGGCCAGGGGTGAAAACTTTTGAACAGAATGAAGATGTGTACATTTTTCTTATTTTGCTGAAATATCATATTTTTTCATTTAGAACTACCCTTCAGAAGCTACAGAAGATACTTACATGTTTCCCAGAAGACAAAACAAGTTCAATTTACCCTGATCTTTAAATTCAAAAAGTTATTACCTCCAGGCTGTTTTCTTTTGGAGCATCAGTGAGTGTTTGAACTTTTTTTTAATAGTTGCATATAAGTCCCTCAGTTGTGAAAAGATGTATCTGATAGAAGATGGAACAGAAAGAAACTCATAGACGTTTTAAACAACTTGAGGGAGAGTAAATAATGACTGAATTTTCATGTTTGGGTGAACTGTCCCTTCAAACTCATAAAGGTCCACTGAAGTGCCTTGAAACACTCAGCGTTATTCTATGTGGTGACGTAATTTGAAACAGGAAAACAGGGCAGGACCTATTGATCAGCCCGCACAGTACAGAAAATACGATCTCAGCCGCAGCTTTATAGTGTAGGGGGCGGGACGTTTCGGATTCCAGAGCGCATTTGATTGGACAGAAAGTTTGATGAGAAGCTAAGGTGCAGCGTGATGTCATCTAAATCATTGATCCATATTGGCAGAAGTGAGAGACTGTAAGTTTTGAATGCTTATATTGTTACGGAGTGAGGAGGAAGACGTGAAGCGGATGGATCCATCTGCATAACTTTATTAGAGCAAGACAGAGGCATGGTCACAAAACAGGCAGGGTCAGGCATCGGCAAAACAGGTATGAAGGAGCAAGACAAAAGAGTAGTCCATAAGTCAGGCGAGGGTCGATGAATGACGAACGTAATCCAGGGGGCTAGGCAAAAGGGGTAATACAATAAGACAAGTGAGGGATCCAAAAGGCAGGCAGCGAAACAGACAAAGGTATATAACAGGGCATTGATACAAGACTCGAATGACAAGAAACAGGAACAAGGCTAGACTAGATTAACAAACTGACAATGTGGCTCCGTAAAGTTGCTAAACAATACAATACTCTGCGAATGGTAAGGGGAAGTCCAAGGCTTATATAGAGTCTCTGACTGGATGCAAAGGCTGATGGGGAATGTAGTCCTGGGTGTGGTGCAACAGTCTGTGTAATGTGAATGTCAATGGAGTGAGAGGGCGACATCTGGTGGTGAGCGGACCGAAGGTCACCGGCCAGATTCGTGACATATATCTTGTAAACGCACATTGTTTTGGAGCACATTACCTTACAGATAACCGTAAGGTTAACATATTTATACTAAAAGCCAAAAAACTTTAATTTTGATTTTAACGGGGACTTTAAAGGGCTAGTTCACCCAAAAATGAAAATTCCGTCATTAATTACTTACCTTAAAGTTGTTCCAAACCTGTAAGACCTTCATTCATCTTCAAAACACGAATTAAGATGAAATTCAAGAGCTGTCTGATCCTGCATAGACAGCAACACAACTGACATGTTCAAGGCCAAGAAAGGTAGAAAGGTAGCAAGGACATTGTTAAAATAGTTAACAATGCAGCACCACACACATCCGTGGTAGTCTCATGAACGCAGGTCAAAGACTGACACAGAAGAAAAGAAATTGTTAAATAAAGTCATTATTGTAGTTTCTTTTGTGCACAGAAAGTATTCTTGTAGCTTCATAACATTAAGGTTGTCACATAAATGTGCTTACTAATTTTCTGGGCCCTGATCTCGATAGTCGCATTGCTGTCAATGCAGGGTCAGAAAACTCAGATTTCATCAAAAATATCTTAATTTGAGTTTCGAAGATGAACGAAGATCTAAAGGGTTTGGAACGACATGACAGAATTTTCATTTTTAAATGAACTATCCATTTAAATTTGTCCTAATCCTTTAAAAAAATATAAGCAAACATTAAAGTCTAATGCACTAAGCAAACACTAAGTCATAATCATGAAGTATAAACAGAATAAACAGGGTGATTACTTTTTTGTGCATTTTTAAAAAACTTATTATATTATCCACAAATGCCATAAGAAAAAACCTGCAGCAGGGTTTAAATGAGGCTTTCCCAATGGTGTGTGTGTGTGTGTGTGTGTGTGGCAGACGCGAGACGCGATCATTTCCTTGGTCTTATCTTACCCGATAACACAGTGCTCACTCAACTCAGGGCTTTATAATTAAAACCATAATTACACAACTGTGCAGACAATCTCATTTCCAGCTAACAGCAATTAAATATAATGTGACAGTGACTTAATGATCATTAGAGAGGAACTTTGTATCCAGCAGCCTGCAGATCTCATGAGACGCATGTGCAGAGAAAGACAAAGACCGTGTTGAGGCCTGTGTGACGCACCTGTTTCATCAAGCAGCGAAAAAGAGAGCACACAAATCATTTTCCTCTGCTTTCCGCAACACGATGGGCCGCATTTATCGGCACGTCGCTCCAAAGGAGCCTTGGATCCTCGTATTGGTGGGCAATCAGCACCAAGGACAGATCCAGCGCACAGTTTTCAGTACAGCAGCTCCAGGGAAAGAGGAAACACAAAACACAGAGCAAAACAGAACGAGCTGGCACTGACATTATGGCACAGACGCTTTAATTGCATTCCTATGCAGAAACGAACCCAGTTTGAACATTCTGTGTCTAAACCACAGGCTGAATCATAAAATATGTTTTAGGGCCAATTAAACGCAGTGCAATTATAGGGGAGACTGGAACGAGTCAAATAAAAAGAAGGATTTACAGTGGAGATATGGCTATAAATAGTCCGATTCAAAACTCCAGAGTTAAATGGCTTTTTATTGGACTGTTTTAGCTACGGGGAGTTCTTCTTTTATGATTATCAAAGGGAAAGGTTTGGTGAAAATATTATCCAGCGCAGGTTTCACCTACTTTAAATTGATTATAGCAATTCCACAGCACTCACAGGTTCAGGCTGGAGGGAAATGCTTACTTTCTAGTGAAATGTATGTCATGAGTGACTGACTCAACTCAATAGAGCAGGGACCCCGTTCACACAGCAGCATTCATAACCATTACTGCCTGCATCGTAAACGCAGAGGGACTATAAATATCATGTTAACTTCTCACCCTTCATTCAGTACTATTGGAGAATCAATCAAAGTAGCCTGTCAGCTTCCCCATAAACTTTCACACCAATCATATGATTACAAGACTAGGGGAAAAAAGCCTTTGAAAGGATTCGATATAATTAAGAAAAAACTTGCTTATGAAGAAAAAGAAAGTATCACTGTTTCCACAAAAATATTAAGCAGCACAACTGTTTTCAACACTGATAATAATAATAATGTTTCTTGAGCAGAAAATCAGCATGTTAGAATGATTTCTGGATGATCATGTGACACTGAAAATGCTGAAAATTTAGTTTTATCATCACAGGAATAAATTACATTTTAAAATATATTCAAATAGTAAACCATTTTTTTTAATGTTAATGTTTTTACTATTTTATTTATTATATATTTTATGTATTTTTGATTAAATAAATGGAGCTTTATGCACATAAAAGACTTCTTTGAAAAAAAAATAATAATAATAATAATAATAATAAAATAATCTTACCAACCCCAAACTTTTAGAAGAATGGTATATAGCCGAATAACAAGCAAAGATACGATTTATAAATTTTACATTGTGGTTAAGTTTTACAATGTTTTTGAAAATGTCAAATTTAGAAATAAACGTAAATTTATAATTGTCAGGATATGACTTTAAATGTATTTATTTTATTTTATTCAACAATATCATTTTTGTGTTCATGATCAAACAAGGCACCATGCCTGAAACGTAGAAAGTTTAAAACATACAAATGTCTTAAAATGGTAACTTTGGTCTGTCTAAACTCAGAAGTCTTCATTTGCATCTAAAAATTAAAATAATAAAATTCATAATATGATAATGCATAATTCATCTTAATGAGTTAAATAATTAATCTTAAATTAGTCAAATAAAGACTACAGCTCATTTTCTGTTGAGAATCGGTTTCTGACATGCTGAAATATTGAATGTGTCAGCATTTTAGTGGCTTTTATATTCTCCTTGAGTAAATCTGCATTCAGGAGTGGGATTTGGAGAGCTTATCTTATAAACCAGCCTGTCTATATTACCTATGACTAATGAAAACTCATCTTCACAACACGCTATTAAATTAAACGGATAGAGGCCATTGTAAACCGGAGGCAACTGCATAATGTTTGTCCACATGAAGTATGTGATATGCACAGCTTAGGGATAGTTCACCCAAAAATTTAAATTCTGTCATTAATTACTCATCATCCATGTGATTTCAAATCCGTAAAACCTTTGTTCATCTTCAGAACACAAATTAAGATATTTTTGATGAAATCTGAGAGCTTCTGACCCTGCATAGACAGCAAAGCAACTATCACGTACAAGACACAGAAAGATAGTAAGGACATTGTTAAAATAATCCATGTGACATCAGTGGTTCAACCGTAATTTTATGAAGCTACGAGAATACTTTTTGTGCACAGAGAAAACAAAAATATAGGTGCAAGCAGCGATTTACCAGCGTTCAAGCGATTTAAGGCATTTAAGCACATATGAAAAAAGACATTATTTAGCAAGCCTGACCATCAAATCAATGATTAAAAAAAAAAAACAGTTTTGCCAAATCCATGTAATTTACCATAGAAATATTATAGTGTGCTCTGATCTCCTTAAAAGTTTGCATGCTTGTTTAGAATCACCTGTCGCATGCGCTCAGCAGGTTTTGTGAAGTTTTGAGTTTTCCTTTAGGCTTTATAGGATTTTAGGTAAATTTGGACAGGCACCTTTTCTAAACAACCCCATTATAGCTTCCCAAAGGTTAAATTTCAATATTTTTTTGATAATTATTTACCTAGAGAGTCCAGAGAATTGAACTGCAGTGTTTTTTTTTCCAGATTAAGTGTAAAAACGTAGGGCTAGTTCACAAAAGTAGGTTTTTGGCATCTTCTCAATAATTTAACAAACAATTTGACTGATAGCAGTGGATCTAGAGGCGAAGTTGTCCGGAATTAGGAGGATACAAATATTGTGCATATTTGCGAAAAACCACGCAATGTACAATCGTTTACACCCTTGAAAAATGTGCTATATTTTCGCTATATATCTTTCAAATTTCTCACAGACCTTTAGGGCTGTGAGTCAAACAGGCCCACCGAGTTTCGTTCTGATCAGCCTCTGTTAACCTTGTCTAATGGGTGCTCAAAATTCATCAAAATTCAAAAAATGCACAACGCACAATCTGGTTTGGTTCTGATCAGGTGAAAAACCTAGGACTAGTTCGGAAAAGTTTTTCCAAAAAATCCAAAATAACCGAAAACTTTGCCAGGCTCACAATCGAACCGTCTGCATTTTGTCTGTCATGAGCCAAGGATTCCAGTGACAAGACTCGCTGTAGCGTGCCCATCAGGCCGGTTGGACCGAACATTGGTGATGTTGTAATTGTGTGTATTTTGGATTTTTTGCAAAGCCTACTTTTTCAAACTAGTCCTAGGTTTTTCGCCTGATCGGAACCAAACCAGTGCAGAAAGATTCTGTGGAGAGAGAATATCAATAATTATCAAGACAAAATGGACTCACTTTTGGAAAGGGGCGGGGCCACTTTTAGTAAAACGCCTATAACTCCTGAACGGAATAAGATACCTTCTCCAAACTCAGAACACTTATGTAAGAACTCAGTATGAGGTCGCAGGACAAAAATTGAGGAGCTTGGCCACCTAGTGGTGCTATAAGAGGGGAAGAAAAACATAAACATGGCTATACCGATGCAACCATTTGTCCTATCAACACGAAGATCGCTGTGCACGGTCTTGGTCCAAAGTGCCACAAGTGTTTATAAGGACATTTGCGTATCTAAAAAAAACATGCCTGCCATTGGCCAATGAAGTTTGAGCATCTACAAGGTTAACAAAGGTAGGCCTGTTCAACTCACGGCCCCAAAGGTCTGAGAGAAATTTGAATGAAATCGGCTACTGAGGGTGATATCATATTTTTAAGGGCGTAAACGATTGTACATTGCATGGTTTTTTTGCACATACACAGGATATTCGCATCATATGACAGAACTCCTCATTCCGGACGTTTGTTAAGTGATTGAGAAGATGTATAAAACCCAAACTAGTCCTTGGTTTTTCGCTCAGTCTGGAAAAAAAAAACACTGCAGTACAATTCTCTGGACTCTCTACGTCAATCATTATCAAAAAAAAATATTGAAATCTACCCTATGGGAAGCTATAGCGGGGTCGTTTAGAAAAGGAGCCTGTCTGAATTTACCCAAAATCCTATAAAGTTTAGAGAAAAACTCAAAACTTCACAAAGACTGTGACAGGTGATTCTAAACAAGTATGCAAAGTTTTAAGGAGATTGGACCACAGCTAGCCCTATAACCGACATAAACGTTACAAAACGTAATATTTTTATGGTAAATTACCTGTATTTGCAAAAAACGCCTGGCTACATATCTTTTTTCATATGTGCTTAAATGCCTTAAAGCACTTGAACCATGTTAATCGCTGCTTGTAGCTAAATTTCAACAGTTTCTTCTCAAGTGTCAGTCTTCAGCGCACGTTCACGAGAGTATCACGATGCATGCGTGTGATGCTGCTGATGCAGGAGCCGACGTTCTAACTTGGAACAGGTTTGAAACGACATGAGGGTAATTAATGACAGAATTAAAATTTTTGGGTGAATTATCCCTTTAATACACATTGCTTATTGTAATGGTTTGAAATGCAGGCACTCAGTAAACCACAGCATCTTCACCAGTGCCATTAGAAAAAAACTCTCATTTCTTTCTTTGGTATTCCCAGTAAAAGGTCAGTCCCAATTACAGATATTTTGCCGGCGGCACTGTGCGACTCCACGAACAATGATTCCTCAACCATTCAAATTAAAGGCTGAGACAGAAACAAGTCAAGGAAATTAAACCCCGACACACACAGGTCAATTTCGGCATCGCAAAAATGCCTCCCATGTTTCACTATGTCAAATAAACCTTATTTAGAGAGTATGAGAATCATTAGAGCATGAGATACCATGTCTAATGCTAAGCTGAACATTATTAAAGGTTTCTACTGAGGTTTATAGCCAAGGGGGACAGAAAGTGCACAAGGACGAATCTGTTGATTTCACTGCCTACATGCTGGCTTAGACTGGTTTGTATAAATAAAAAACAACTTGTGAGCGGAAAATGAATGACTGACAAGTGTCGAGATTCATAATTTCTTGTCATTATTCCAATCCTGGTATGTGAGATTTGTTATGTTACGCAACATTTCCAAGTTTCTACTGTAACCTGGTAAACATGAATTTTAGTGGTTAAAATTCAGACATGTGTCACAAGTGATTGTGACAGCAATCATGATTGAGCTACACCAACAAAAAAAAAAAAAAAAGAAAAGCCTCAGCATACTGGAAAAAGAGAATACTAAAACTTATCCAGCACTAGATTTGAGGGAGAACGCTGTTTCAGTCCCTCTTGTCCATTTATTTTTCCTTGTGATCTATAAGTCTATTTGTTTATTTATTAATGGCAAGCTGTGAGACGAATGGAAAACAGCGCAATGGAGACGTGCAATGAAATTTATCAGTTCGTTTTTTAAAAACAGATGTTTTAAAGGGAAACTTATCAAAGCAAAGCACACTGACCACTTCTCGGCACCGCCACGTCACGCTACGACACAAAACCGGCTGCGAGATGTTTTTCTGAAACACGTTTAATTTCTAATGTAAAATGGCAGCAAATGGCCCTTTACGAGCCAATGATTCTGAAAGTGTCTGAGTGACCGTATATTGGTAGATTGATGAACTTTCCTTTCAACGGCCGTGTTCTATCACTTTTATGAGTCTGGCATGCGAGGTGTTTCCATCAGGACAAATGGGATGGAAATGTTGTTTGCACTGGGTTGTCCTCAGCCAAAATATAGGCATGCCCGCTATCCCATCAGCCTCGGCTGGACTCTGTTCAGTGAAGCGAGATTACAAGAGGGCAGGGATCATTTCCGTCATAATGTCACGCATTAGCATATATCCTGCAGCCGGACTCCAAGGCATGTGGCGCATCTATGAATGTAATAGACTTTGCTGTCCCATTATTTTACTAATTAGTTTTGAAGCACAAATCCAATGTTTTAGTAACAACTACTAATCTGTTGTATAAACTATACAACATGGCATTAATATAGCAAGAGGTGAGGAAATCTAAACCATAAAACAAAATATTCAGATTATTTTTAATATTTAACTAATCTTATACTTAATGCTCAGGCCTGTTACTGCAAGAATTTCAGCCTATTTTCAATTTTATTAGAAATACATGCTACCTTTCAAAACTTTGGGGTTAGTAAGATTTATTTATTTACTTATTTATTTTAAATTATGCAAGGATGCTTTCTAAAAACATTTCTATTGCAAATAAATTCTTGATTTTTCAGAATCTCTTGGAAAAAAAAATGTTTCATGGTGTCTACAAAAATATGAAGCAGCACAAATGTTTTCAACACTGATAATAATAGGAAATGTTTCTTAAACAGCAAATCAGCATATTATGATTTCTGAAAAATCATGTGACACTGAAGCCTGGAGTAATCATGCTGAAATTTCAGCTTTGCATCACAGGAATAAATTATATCTCAAAATATATTCAAATACAAAGTAGTTATTTTAAACTGTTATAACATTTAACTTAATTTAACTTAATTTAACATTTAATTTAATTTAATTTCAAATCAAATTGCCTTTCACAGAGTGACAGGTTTATTTACGAAAGTGCATACTGTATGAAAAAAAAAAAAAAAAAAAAACACAAATTTTATTTTATTTTTATTTTCAAACCAAACCGGCTTTTACAGCTTAATTTGCTAAACCTTATTAAAAAAAAAGGTAAAAAAAAAAAAAGGTTAAAAAAAGGTGTAAAATAAAACCACTAATTTAAAAGTTATTTTATTTTCTGTTTATTTTATTTTCAATTTATTTTATTTTTAAACCAAATCGGCTTAATTTACTAGACTTCATGCTGTGTAAAAAGGTCAAATAAAACCACTTATTTAAAATGTATTTATTTATTCATTTATTTATTTATTTATTTATTTATTTTCAAACTATACCAGCTTTTATACAGTGACAGCTTAATTTACAAAACCTCATGAAAAAAAAAAAGAAAAAAGGTAAAAAACAAAAGGGTTAAAAAAAAGGTGTAAAATAAAACCACTAATTTAAAAGTTCTTTTATTTTCTGTTTATTTTCATTTTCTATTTATTTTATATTATTTTTAAACCAAATGGGCTTTCACAGAGTGACAGCTTAATTTACTAGACTTCATGCTGTATAAAAAAGGTCAAATAAAACCACTTATTTAAAATGTATTTATTTATTTTCAAACTTAACCGGCTTTTATACAGTGACAGCTTAATTTACGAAACCTCATTACAAAAAAAAAGAAAAAAAAGGTAAAAAAAAGGATTTAAAAAGGGTAAAACAAAAGCTCATTTTTATACCGAACCAGCTTTTACACAGTGTCAGCTTAATTTTTATAAACCTCATATAAAAATGGTGCAATAAAACAAAGTTTTTTAATTTAATTTTATTATTTAATTTTATTTTTTATTTAATTTTAAACCAGCTTTTACAGAGTGACAGCTTAATTTAACTCATTTATTTATTTATTTGAGATTCTGAGGTCAACAATAAATGTTGCACCTCCTTTTTCTGACCATTTTCTTTTTTTTATCATATATGTGCCACATTCAACTAAATTACTTGTATTCATTATATCGTGCTTAGCTCATAGTTTGCTATTAATTACCAATTAAACATCCAGTTAGGGTCTTCTACAATGAATGCCAGCTCGTCTAAAAGTCTATCTTTGTCTCCTACAGCTATTGTTTTTATTCATGTTTTGAGAATAAAGTATTGTCCTCATTACGAGAGCTGGACAGTGAAGCATGGCTCAATTCTCTCCAATAGATGAAAAGACTGAAAGCACCTTCCTATTCCAATCACAGTCCAATCCATTCCAACTCCATGCCACATTTATTATGAAGGATGAATGTCTCCGTCATTTCAATAAATAGCAAAGGCAAACCATAGTAAAAGTTTAATCACACTCATCACAAGCATCAAAGCATATCTTTCTTCTCATTCTGCTGCAATGATGATGGACCAGAGTGCAAATAGAAAACAGTTCATGACTTGTAAACAAAAAGCACATGGATGGAAATTGTATTTTCGCTGTGTAGCATTTGCCATTTTCACACAATTACCTTTGTCACGTTTGAACAAGCAGTGGAAAAAGCTGAGATTTACTGACCTTAAAGATGTAACTCTCATAATTCAAAATCTGTATGCAATTTTTGCATTCTGGGTCCGTTTGGACTCGACTTATATCACACATATATCATCTTAACAGCAACTTCTCATTAATGAGTAAATGTGGAAAAAAAATGCTTGAATGCTACCATGTTATTACTGCACTTACCCCCTTTTTGAATATTAAAAAAAGACACATTTTTTGAAATTCAAAATTACAGATGCTAAATATATGTACATATTTTTCAATATTGATGAGAAATGTTACACGGATATATAATTGTATGAAATTTTTAAGAGCATAATATAATCTGAGAATTATCAGTTAAACTTTATTGGAAAGAATGTAATTTAATTAAATTTTTTTTAATTAAATTTAATTACTACTACTTTATAATTTACTTTATAATTCATGATTGCTCAGAGACAGTCCAAATCTATGAAACTTAACATATTTATTTCTAACAAAACAACATTAAAGCAACATAAATATTACTCTGAAAAGTTTTCAAACTAAATAAATTCATCTTACTTGCATAAACTTTCACTTTCAGATGAAAAAAGTGATAAATTTTTCATGCTGCAATGGTTTGTAAATAGGCATACATATTCATGTTTATCAACAAAATTCGGTCCCAAAAGTGTGTGAGAAAAGGATAAATATATAGTTACTTTTTTTTCAGTGTCACTGACGCTAATATAACTTAGTAGTTCATTTTAAAAAAGTATTTTACATACCCAAGTCAAAAATGACCCAATCAAGAAACACAGATTTAAGGATAAAGTGCAATTTGTGCCCTATTTGTGTCCCATGGCAAACTACAGAAATTATTAACATGATATTTAATCAGATTTTCTGTTAGTTTTAACTCAGTTTAGAGTGTAATTAAATATTGTATTATTATTTTTTCACTTTAATAGGTTATATATAGTTTTAAAAATGCCTTTATTGAAATTAAAGTATAACCATGTGATATCAAGTATTTCTGACCATCCTGTTCAAAAAGAAGCTCTAAGAGAATTTATTAATAATTTCCTTGTCAAGCTCAAACTTTTTAATCTGTTATAGGCAGGATTTTTTTAAAAAAAAAAGAAAAGATAAAAAGAAAAAAATTACAGTGCAGTTTTTGTACAGAATTTGTTTTTCTTGGCACAAAGTAGAAGAATGTTGACTTAATAATGTAGAGTTGTGTGATATTTGCTAGCTAAGGCTGGCATTTGGCATTTCTGCTTTGACCTTCAACCTCGTAAAGCTCAACCCCTGAAACATTTAAAATGTAACAGTGTTTGCACAAAACATTGAGAGAGAAATGTCATGGGTTAGTTTTATTTTTCCGTTTAATTACAATATGTGATGGCAAAACCTGGTAAAAAACAAATTTACTCCCTAAAATTATTCTGTTCATGAAATGCAAACTCACCGTAACTGGACTGAAATAACATTTAATCTCTTAAAAGGTCAGTAATTAACAATTATTCATTTATATATTTATATATTTACTTTCTAGGCACAAAATGCACTATTATTTATATACTACAACGCTGTTGAATGCTTGAATCCAAATGGCTGATGAACGCTCTAAGGTGTGCAATTATTTTCAGGGAAACGCACAGTGGACGTAGTTTCAGGCAGCTTTTGACCGCATTACATGTCCATATCACTCTGCCAAATGATTTCGGTTATTTCAAAGGTCCTTACAGCCTAAAACAGCAAAATAACCAAAACCCACAATGACAGTGGCCAAACAAATAAATACAGTAAACAATAGGATAAAAACAACAGATTATTTCCATGTTTTTGTTTACAAAATTATGTTTTAATATGTACAAAAAGCACATACTCAATTTCTCCCACTCTCTCTCCCTTACAGAAGCACACAAGGAAACATACAAGCGCGAATGTTGTTAGCGCTACTCTGACGATTTTTTCAGTGAAATTGGTCGCTTGTTCGGAGTGTTAATATTTTCTGTATGGTAAATAACATGTAGTTGTAACATGTGGTTTTGGGTTTTGTTTCATGTTCATGTTTTCATGTCTTTTATTTTGAAGTTTAGTCATGGTGCTTGTTTAGTCATGTGTTTCCCTTAATCCTCCTGTGCCCCTCTTTGCGTTCAGCCCCGACAAAACATTGCAAAACGTTTTTTAAATGGAAACGGTGGTGCGTTGAACACCTTGTTGTAATGATGCAAGAGTTGCAACTATGGCAGCTGAGAAGGCCATTCTTTATGTTCTTTTTGAAGATTTTTCAGAGCCTGGGAAAATCAGTATGAATATGTTTTAATACTGTAAAATTATTGTGATCCAACATTTGCCTCCTGTTTTTAGGATGAAAAGACAAACATTTCAGGTGCAGAATAATCCACTTCTTACCTCCGAGACTGTGTTCATGATCTATATGACCTTTTATTGTGACCTTATTTGTGACCTTTTTATTGTGAATATTAGACTTATCATTATTGCTCATCACTGTTGTTGTGCTACGATATTGTAATATTTACCATTATACAATCAGAGGAGTATAGAAAAGTTTATGAAAGTGTCACTCCACAATACAATAGTATTTTTATGTTATATTAATCAGTGTCTCTTTAATACCGCATGGTTTATACATGTTGCTGCTGATTGGGCTGACATTTTTGACACACCCACCAAACAAGAGAAAATGTATCTCAAACCCTGTTGCACACCATTTCCACGAAACGTTGTTCAACCCAGAAACGATAGCAAAACGTTGCACACTAGTTTGAGCTTGAACGTGCCCCCTCCCTTGTGTATGTGTCATGTTCTCATTGGTTGTTCTAGTCATGTTTCTGGTTTCTCATTGGTTGGTTTGTGTCATGTGGCCTGTATTGTTTGCTATAAGTAGCCCTCATATTGCCATTGTTCCTGGTCGTGTATTGAATGTATATAAGTAGTTGTGTCAAGTCAAGTTAAGTCAAGTCTTTGTTCATTGTTTTGGATTTTGGATTTCACCTTGGATATTATTAAAAAAATGCACTTGGATTCATCTACAACTGCCGTTCAGAGGACTAATCATTACAGTAGTGCACAGTGTAGGAGACAGGGAATGATTCAGACACTGTAAATATGCTTTCAATTGGGGCAAATAAGGTCTGGTTCTGACCGTGGCAGCGCGCACAGTCTACTCTGGTCCAAAGATGCGATGAGCAGATCATATGCGCGAATCGGCATATATTAAACATAGGGCTGTCAAATGATTAATCGTGATTAATCGCATACAAAATAAAAATTAGAGTTTGCCTAATATATGTGTGTGTACTGTGTGTAATTATTATGTATATATAAATCAAATACATCCATGTATATATTTAAGAAATATTTACAAGTATATGTATTTATTATAATTTTTATATAATTTATATATATATACACACATACAAATATTTTGTAAATAAATAACATATTTCTCTTAAATATGTACATTAATTTGCATGTATTTATATATACATAATAATTACACACACACTTTTATTTTGTATGCGATTAATCATTTGACGGCCCTACTTAAATACTTATAAAACTACAAATGCCTTGAAATATATCTGATCGAAGTCTTGATGTGTGGTAACCATAGTATAAGCGGAATAATTGACTCCGGTCTGTTGAATTATTGGAAAATAACTACCTGATCTCATGACAAAACTGTACCTGTGGGAAATTTTTCACAAGATGCGAAATATGTACCAATAAGTACATATACTTATGATTACAGCTCCATATGTTTCGCTTTCCAGACATAACAAGCTTGCTCGGTAGCTCAGCTGGCACGGAAATTGGACTTAGAATGGGGAATGCTTGGGTACAAATCCCGTGAAAAATATGACTTATGATGAAAGAGCTGAAAGATGAGAGATCAAAAAACAAGTGAAAACAGCAGGCTTGTGATTGCGTTTTTACATCACATTTGCTTTTGTTCATACTATCGAGTAGGTTTAGGTGTAGTGCAGATGGCACGTCACAGAGCATTAGAGTTACAGCACCACCCAATGGACATTTTAAGTCAGAACTGCGGTGACAAATACGAAACCGTCACATAAAATGTACCATATGTACGTTCATCTGTTCCGAGGGGAAAAAACAAACACTCTTTTAGCACCACTCAGGGAAACATTCATGGCAGTGCGTATTTCACATCTTGCGAAAAAGCTCCCACAGTTACATTTTCATCATGAGATCAGTTTGGAAAAAAATGCGTCGATAATCCAATGAATTATTAGAAAATAATACTTTGCGTCAGGTGTGCATTATTTTCTAATAATTCAATGGCCCGTTGTCAGTTTTTTTTTTTTTTCTTACATAACACTTTAATTAATTATTTTATTTAATAGGTCAAATATGAACTTTTCCTTTCGTTCAAATATATGAAGACAGATTAGTGTGTTGGCCCATATCCAGACCGGCGTACGCTGAAATGTTTCTTTAATCCACTATTTCAACCGTCCCCAACCATCTGCAGTCTTCAGAAATCAGTTAAAGATACACACATACAGTATCTCACCAGCATCCCAAGCGTCAACTTTCATCAACTGGGAAGTTAAAATAGAAGCTGGGATCTGCTGGTCTCCGTGTTTCATCTGGTAAAATCTTTGGTGTCAAAACACAGGGAATGGTGTTGGATCTTAAAAAGAAGCTGGAGAAAGAGAGGAAAGCACGGCGAGACAGACATTTCTCAGCATAGCTGTTTCAACAAATCTTAAATAAACACCGATGCAAACCGCCGTTGTCTGTGGGACGTGGAGTCTCTGTGCTGCAGTGCTCTGTGGGACGGATCCGCATGATAGAGACAGCAGATAAAATACCACAAGACAGGCAGAACACACACACACACAAAAACTTATCACTTATTATAGCTTAGCTTATTGTGAGAAACCAAATTCGCCTGTTCTTATTGGAGGTGGGCTAGAAATGATTATGAGAAGTCACCCGAGCAGTCTGTACATCAACAAAGTCCAGCCAAATGATAGCCTTGTGCCAGTTTTGTCCTAATTATACCCTCGTTTCCTGCAGGGAAAACAAGCCACACAAACACTCAGTCTTTAAAAAGATTTGACAACTTTCCTACACCCTGTCACAAAAAGCAAATATTTTCCAGTACAAATTGGGCTTACCGTAGGGAGAACAGAGCGTTCATTATTTGATCAAGTATCGAGGAGTATTGTAGCGGTTCATATGAATCTGTTGCGCATCCAGAGAAGGTTGCTTTGTGACAGTTTTTCTTGTAAAGTTCTCTGTGAGCGGCAGCCCTCTGTGGAGAGGAATCTGACGCTATCTCTGCCTGTTTGTCACATACTAGAGTCTCGCAAATCTAAAGCCACTTCAAAAGGGCGAAGAGAGACGTGAACCCGTTAGGAAATAGAGAAGAAAAAAAAAGATGGAGGCGCGGAAAGAGCAGCCGAGTTTGCCGGGAAACAGACCTTGAACAGTTCGAGGGGAAACGAGCCGAACTCGCAAGATTCAGACGCGTCGTGTTTTCGTTTCTCGTATGCCTACGTCTCATATTGTAATTATAGCATCAATATCAATCAGTGACTCGGTGAGAAACGCATCTGGCTCCCGGGTAGACGGTCTCAAAATAAAAGTGTTTATGGCTTTCAGCTCTTATTACTTTGTTCTTGCTTTGAGGAAGGGTAGAGTTCAGATTCTGCTCGGGGCGTCAGCAGGGCTGATGAATTACAAGCGCGTAAGATGAAGCTGACAGAATAATGGAATTCAGAAGCAAAAACAGGTGCTTGTTGGCTGCGTATCATTTTGAGGGAAACTGCAACACTTCGCTGCATTCTGGCATATGTCAACACTGGCGGACGGAAGAGGCCTGTTGAATGAGCTCCACCGCAGACATCAGATCAACTGTCTCTGATTGTATAAGGAATCCGAGGAGGCCTACTGTTGTTCTGCTTGCATTTGCAAGTCGTATGTCTGTCTGTGTTGTTTGTTAAAGTATGTGTAAAGTCAAATGTTTCTAAACATGTTATGAATGTTAGAAATGCATTGCTGAAACATGTTACAAAGACATTCTATATAGTACTTAATTGTGGAGTTAAACTGCTAAAGGTTTTCACCATTTTTGTGTTCAGGATTTTTTGGGCAGGGCTAAAATCATGTCTCTATGAACACAGAGTTTGTTGAGTGAAATTAAATAAAAACTGAATTAGAATGAAGGAATGTCATTGACACTAATAAATATTTTAGTCAAAAGATTCTTGGCATGGTAGCTTTTCTGCAATGTCAAACTGGCAATTAGGGACTATAGGTGGAAAGATAAATGTGACCCTGGACCACAAAACCAGTCTTGAGTAGCATGGGTATATTTGTAGCAATAGCCAAAAATACATTGTATGGGTCAAAATTATCGATTTTTCTTTTATGCCAAAAATCATTAGGATATTAAGTAAAGATTATGTTCCATAAAGATATTTTGGTAATTTCCTACCATAAATATATCAAAACTTAATTTATGAGTAGTAAAAGCATTGCTAAGAACTTCATTTAGACAACTTTAAAGACAATTTTCTTAATATTCTGATTTTTTTGCACCCTCAGGTTCCAGATATTCAAATAGTTGTATCTCAGCCAAATATTGTCCTATCCTAGCAAACCATAAATCAATGAAAAGCTTGTTTATTCAGCTTTCAGGTGACATATAAATCTCAATTTCAAAAAATTGACTCTTATGACTATGGTTTTATGGTCCAGGGTCACAAATTTGATTATAATGTGATGAAAAGCATCTTCTGGTTCTCAGAGAAGGATTTGGTGCACGTATACACTGCCTCTATCAAATAATCTACAAATAATATCTATATATGTGATAAACTAAACCAGCTGTGTAATATCACATTAAAATACCAGTTTATATTTCAGAAATTTAAAGCAATAGTTCAACCAAAAATGAAAATTTGATGTTTATCTGCTTGTCCCCAGGGCATCCAAGATGTAGGTGACTTTGTTTCTTCAGTAGAACACAAAGATTTCTAACTTTTGCAGTCTGTTAGTTATATAATGGCAGTCAGTGGCATCCACGGCTTTAAGAGTTGATACATTGAGGTATAAAGACATAAAACAATCAGCCTGTGCAGGAAACTGAACAGTATTTATATCATTTTTTTATTTTTTTTTTTTTTTACCTCTGATTGTCCAACTGTCCTGAGCGCGTTCACAACAACGCGTCAACGTGCTCTGGAATGGTAGGCGCATGCGCAGAAGTGATCTGTCGCGTATATATGTCACTCATATGTCACTCAGCTACTCAAAATGGTAACTACTTGTGGTTATCCTGATTGTTGCAATCGATTAAAAACTAAAAGATTACATTTGCTTGCGCAAACTCATCCGGGAGTGTTGACTTTTCACCGACTCCCAACTTTTGAGCCTGATCGCCTATGCAAGAACATGTTGACGTGTCACGCGCCCGCTGTTGTGAACACGCTCAGAACAGTTGGAAATTGCGGCCGATCAGAGGTAAAAAATAATATAAATACTGTTCAGTTTCCTGCACAGACAGATTGTCAATGTATCGTCACAAGCCGCAAGGTTTAATTTGGGTTTGTCCATATATGTTTTTTTGAGTCTCAAAGCCATGGATGCCACTGACTGCCATTATATGACTAACAGACTGCAACTGTTTGAGTTAAGAAACAAAGTCATCTTGGATGCCCTGGGGGTAAGCAGATAAACATCAAATTTTCATTTTTTGGTTAACTATCCCTTTAACTTAACTTCAGTGCTTCATGGTGGGCTAAGTTAAAGTCCTGGCTCAACTTACCCCACAGCATTTGGCTCACTTTGCCCCACAGATGGCATTTTGGAAAAAACAACTAGCTAGCTTACAAATTCAGGCTAATATTTAGCTAAATGATTTTCATTGTTTATATGTTGCTAAATCACCTAAATGCATCAAAAATATTTTTAGACCTGGATAAATTTGTCTTGATGTAACAGCTATTATATCCGTTATTCTGAGATTTTACTTTGTCAAGACAAAAACAGTTTTAGAGTAAATGGGTGCTTTCCACTCCTATGTGTTTCTCCTTTTCACAGTCTGGCAGAAATTATGTGTGATCACAAAATACATGGTCACATGATAGTAAAAGTGTACAGCTGCCAAGATACAGGGGGTGGATCAACTTACCCAGTGGCTCAACTTACCCCACTCTTCCCTATACATCACTAGAGAGAAGTCTGTCATTTGTTCAGAGGATTAGGTTATGGTATTTTGATTAAAAATGATGGTATTAAAAATGACGGTACAAAAAAAAAAAAAGAATTAAAAAATTAAACAAATGGATGAGCTGTTCACAACACAATCAATAACACACATTTGGAAAATAGATAAGCTGAATTTCCATTCTACGCCATTTAACTCAGGCTGGTGACTACAAACTGAAGCAAAAATATCTTTCTCCACTGCAACCAAATAAATTTCCTCTTATTCTTTTTCTCCTATTGTGTTCAATGGCAGCAAGCCAAGCTAAAGCCAATCTCTGCCACCTACCTGACTGGAGTGTGAATCACAAAATGGTTGGCGCCGAACGAGAGCAAGAAATATCAAACTTATTTTTAACCTCAGAATGGGTGCCAACATTTGTAACTTGCATGAGCACAGCTTACAGTGTCATCCATTTACATTTACTTTTGTTGTGTGCAAAATGGTAATTTGTTACCGTATTATTTTAATGCATTGCCATAATCATAAACACACTGATTTCACAACATTTTTTTGTTCACCATGTAGTTTTTTGTCTTTGACTGATGGACCATACAAGTCACATGACATTTACTGTATGTCTCAAATGATTTTTGCTCAAAAACCTGGATGTGAATGGCCAACAAAGATGTCAGATTTAAAATCATATACATCATCTTCCACTGAGAAGAACAAGAATGCAAAAAATAAACGAGTCCTGTGTAATCAGCCATAAGCCTTGTTAATGTTTACTTTTCAAAGGCCATTAATATTCCCTTCATGTCCTAATGTTCTGGGTTTGGTTTTTAATCTTTCTCATATGGATTCTGTAGGGCGTATTTAAATCAATAAATGGCTGCAATTACGCGCGAGAGCCGATTCCATTCGATTCACTCCTTCCCCTCGGGGCTATATTTTATACAACATTCGCTCATTTAGTTTCATTGTCTACAGAAAGCGCACTGCTTTCCCTCACATCAAATGGCATTTTCATCCCATTGCCGACAACATCAGGCGGTGACTCCTGTGGGCCTGGCCACCGTTCTTCAATGCATATTTCATCCCAGAAAGATTGTTGCCTGGTAATCCATTTTCCATTTTTATGGATACACTTAAAATCAGATCACTATTTGCATGAGTTATGATATGCCATAAAAGCTGAAAAGCTCATACATACAAAATGACACAAACATCTGCTTTCGCTAACAAACAAAACTCGCATCCAGCCCAAGCTGGTCGATCTGACAGATAAGATTAGATTGGAGAAATAGTCCAACTTTTTTTTTTACGCTTTCGATATAATTTCTAGGTTTAGTTTCCGTCAATAGCTGTTGCCAATAGAAACTATCAAAGCTGCTGAAGCATGTGTCTCTAATTAACCTCCATTAGCCTCTGTCTGTAAAGCTACTGCATCTGTCAAATCCTCAAACACGCTGGTCTTTGATTGGACTCGACGTAAACCTCGAAGACGTCCGTGTAAGTGATTGCAGATGCATTTTGTGAATGAAAGAGAATTTGTTGGTTGGTAATAAATAACTAAACACCCTCTCAGGGCACAGAGGTACATATTTGATAAGCTTTGTCTAACAGCCAAATGAAAATGTCCCACGTACAGAACTTTTGCCCTGACATTGACTAATGCTTGCCTCCACATCCTGCTGTTGTTTAAGGTTTATTACATAAGGAAACATGCTCAAGAATTCATGTTTTTAGAGTAAAACATCTCTGAAGTAAATGACTAGGATTGCTTTAACATAATTAATTGACAATATTATTAAAATAGTTTTATTTTGGAGCCCACTTTCATTGTATGAACAAAATATCTTTTGTTTTATGTAGAAGAGAAAAAGTCACACAGGTCTGTAGCAACATGAGGGTGAGTAAACGATGACATTTTGAGTACATCCCTGTCATTCACGTTTAAATGATTTTTAATATTCACACCGCAATTCTCCAATTGCAGATGGTGGATTTTCCTTTCAGTCTGAATGATGTGCGGTGGTCAGACGTCTATCTGAGAGGAAATCAGGCCGCCAAACTCTGACTAAGCTCTCCTCCATCAAACGTTATATGCTAAAAGGGTACACGGCACTAAGTAACACGAGACGCCGGCTGCATTAGCGTGGAGTGCAAGCTTACCACTCAGTCCATTTGAGTGCGCATCCTTCCCTCTGCTTCGTTTGCACACTAGGTATGACGGAGTGTTAGATTACGAACATTTACACTTCCTCTGATGAACAACGGCTGTCTGCGATCAAACTCACCCACCCCCTGAGCAAGAGACACTAGCACTTATTTAGCATGACACCAAACATATCTCCCCACTCGCTTCGTGGGCTCAACCGGACTGACTGCAATCTCCTTACAATGAATCATAATTAATTTCACACATGCTAAACAACTAATGAGCTCTAGTGCCTAGAGACTGGTGTTTCTAATTCCCAGAGGCTCAGATTGCACACTGTGCTGAACCTTTGATGCTAGTGGTATGATCACGAATAAACAGGTTTTATGATGCATTTAGGAAGATTATATATATATATATATATATAAAAATCTATAGAGGATTTGCACTTGCGTCACAATTTGGTACGGCCATATCAGCGATACTCAGATATACACAACAACATGGATAGCAAGGTTAATTACTAATGAATACGTTGTTCTGATAATTTATGCTGTCTAAATCACGGGAAAAAATGTGTGGAAGCTGCTAAATCATATAGAGAAGGACTTAGTACACAGGAAAGGGTGCAATATTTTGACAAACTAAAGTTAATAGGTTGTAAAGATACGTATGAGCAGTATTAATCAAGATTTTAGCCTATTATTTCAACTACCTGACTGGAAATGATAAGAACAAACATGAAGATTCTTGCCCTGGAAATCCTGGTTCAGTTTGGTCTTTTGTTCCTCAGACAGGTTTTTT
This sequence comes from Labeo rohita, assembly GCF_022985175.1. Lineage (NCBI taxonomy): Eukaryota > Metazoa > Chordata > Actinopteri > Cypriniformes > Cyprinidae > Labeo > Labeo rohita. The sequence continues at coordinate 8,912,905 of NC_066871.1, read as the reverse complement.
TTTTGCACTCTTCTTGATTTGTTATAACTTTTGCCAATCTATAGAACTCCAAATGTTTTTCCTGGTCCGACCGATTAGTATAGCCCAAAACATGACAATAATTGACCATTTTCAGCAGCAATAATTAGCAATATATGCAAGTTTTGTTCGGTTCAGTAGCATTGTTTACATTCAGTTCCGTTAATATGGCCGACTGTAGATGTGTCGTGAAAACACTCTATACATTCTATAATTTTTTTTATGTTTTTATCTGATGAAAAAAAAATTCATTAATTGTTAATACACTACCAATAAATAAAATACCATCTAATGCTAAACAATCTGATCTCATAACGGAAACGTACCTGTGGGAACTTTTTTGCAAGACGCGAAATAAGTACCAAAAAGTACATCAAGTACATCACTGCAGTTTCCAACCAAAATGAATACTCGAGATTGTAAAACAGCGAGCACTTGTCATCGTTTTTGTACACAGTTATAATTATAGCTTTATATGTTTTGCTTTCCAGACAAAACAAGCTTGCTTTGTAGCTCAGCTGGAATGGAATTGGACTTAGGATGAGGAATCCGTGGGTACGAATCATGTGAAAAACATGACTCACGATGAAAGAACTGAGAACTGAGATCAAAAAACAAGCTAAAATGGCATGCTTGTGATTTGCGTTTTTACGTCACATCCGCTTTTGTGCATACTATCAGGTAGGTTTAGTTTTATTTTAAAACGCCACAGAGAATTAGAGTTAATAGTGACACTTAATAGAGTTCAAGTCAGAACTGCAGTGATACGTACAAAACCAACAGAAAATGTAACAACGCTCATCTTTTTCGAGGGAAAAAAACAAACACTTTTTTAGCACCACTCAGAGGACTTTTCATTTCGAATATGTTACGAAACGTACATGGCAGTACATATTTTGCGTCTTGCGAAAAAGCTCCCGCAGGTACATTTTCATTATGAGTTCAGGCTCAAAATGTACAGTATAGTCAAAAAGTCTGTAATTATATGTAATATTTATTTAATCTATTCCAATCTATTCATGAAATTAGTTCATTTAATCCTGGAAATAAGTTTCAGAAATTCTGATTAATAAATATTGTATATATTCTGATTTACTTCTATATACTCAGACACAACTATATAGTTGCATTTATAAATTCAGATTTGTAAAAATATGTTCTGTTTTACTTGTACATGTCCACAAATTACATTTATATATTCAGACTTTATATAATTATGTCTTGTTTGGCGCTTCATATGTGACAGTGGGCCACAAAACTAGTCATAAAGGTCAAGTTTTTAAAATTATGATTTATAAATAAGCTGAATACATTAGCTTTCCATTGACATATGGTTTGTTAGGATAGGACAATATTTGTCCAAGAAACAACTATTTTAAAATCTGCAATCTGAGGGTGCAAAAAAAAATGTTGACAAAATCGCCTTTAAAGTTGTCCAAATGAAGTTCTTAGCAATGCATATCACTAATCAAAAATGATGTTTTGATATATTAACGGTAGGAAATGTACAAAATATCTTCATGGAACATGATATTTACTTAATATCCTAATGATTTTTGGCATAAAAGAAAAATCGATAATTCTGACCCACACAATGTATTTTTGGCTATTGCTACAAATATACCCGTGCTACTTAAGACTGGTTTTGTGACCAAGAGGCACATATATTTCAAATACGTATTTTATTATAACAAAGTTAAGTTTGTCATTTTAGGATTTACACAAACTATTCATTCTTAAAGGCATTACTGCTTGCACATATGTTGATGTGAGTCATAGAAGTGTCCTTTTTGCAGACAGACTTGTCAAAGGCTTGTCTGAAGAGAAGCCAAAAATGAATAAATTCATACATTCAGATCAGCATAACTTGTGATGGAGAGAATATAGGGCTGAGCTTTACTGGAATGTGACAGACAGCACTCTGGATATGTGCCTGATGGAAACAGATGTGAAACTTAGCACCGTTCAGATGGAAAATGCTTATTTTTAACTACAGGTGACACAGCTTAGCTGTCTGTGTACCATAACACAGAGGAAACACCTAATCGTTTTTCCTTTTAAAGGTCTTTATCTCACATTCAGTGATATAGCCACAGGGTATACGCTCACAATGAGCAGCCTGAAAAGGAACAAGAGAGGAAACGGCAGCTGACGTGTTACATAACGCAAATGTGCCGCCATGTTAGAGACGTGCAGCGTTTAGTGTCTGCACAGGCTGCTCGACAGCGTATGGCTTGGCAAATCTCCTCACCTTCTGCTTATGTATATTGACAGGCTTATTTTTAAACTAAACTTTGAGGACATCTGTGGTAAAAGTACTGCGCTTATCAGCGCTACCTAGCTATTTAATGCATCTGATTTGAGTTGGGTACTTGAGATGAAAACTGTAAGCAAGGTCGCGAAGGCCCCAGCGAACGACAGCGTTCTCTCAGGCATCTTCGTCGTCCTTCCAAAGAAAGTCAACGTGAACCTGTGTAAGAAACCAGAGGACAAGATGATTAACTTTCCCCCTTCAGCCACACAGACTCGAAATACAAGAGGGAATATGCAGCAAGGTCACCACAGTCTCCAGCTCAGCTTAGCGACATGTTTGTTTGTTTGTTTGTTTGTGTTTGTTTGCGCAAGTCATCGCCCTCCCACTATTTTCATGAGGGAACTAGCGAAAGGTAGAAGAGAAGAGATGTGCCAGGGAATAAAGGGAAACATTGCAACAAAAAAAAAAATGAGAATTGTGATGTAAACACAGTTCTCTAAATGATTTTTAAGTGGTTAAAGAGGCACTTGCAATAAAAGTGAATGGGGTCAATCCAAAAATGTTTAAAAACTCAGTTTCAATGTATTAGTTTCTGTATGTGTGTGTGTGTATATATATATATATATATATATATATATATATTGTCGCCTTAGAATTATAAGGTTCTATCTGATATTTTTGTCAAAATTGAGTTATTCGCATATTCTTATTCTTATCGGTGACAACTTATTTACATTATGTTATGTTTCTTTTGTGAGCTTTTTGTAGGCCTCTTTTTAGAAAACAAAAATGGTTCTATCTACAGAAGTCTATGGAATGCAAGAACTTTGAAGCTCAGTATCTCAAAAGTGCTCAGAATGCAGATACAACCTTATAATTCTAAGGTGATGAAATACACTGTTCAAAAGTTTGGGATCAGTAAGATTTTTAATGTTTTTTAAAGAAGACTCTTCAAATGCTCATCAAAGTTGATCAAAAATACAGGAAAGAAAGTAATATTATGAAATATTATTGCAATTTAAAATAATGGTTTTCTATTTTAATATACTTGAAAATCAGTGATGGAAAGCTGAATTTTCAGCATCATTACTCCAGTCTTCAGTATCACATGATCCTTCAGAAATCATTCTAATATGCTGATTATTATCAATGTTAGTAACACCTGTGCTGCTTAATATTTTTTGGAACCTGTGACATTTTTTCAGGGTTCTTTGATGAAAAAAAGAAGTTAAAAAGAACAGCATTTACTGAAAATAGATTTTTTTTTCTAACACTATAAGTTTTTACTATCACTTTTTATCTATTTAACACATCCTTGCTGAATAAAAAGTATTTATTAACAAAGAAAGAAAGAAAAAGACACTGACTGCAGTAGTGTATATTGTTACAACATTTTTATTTTATAAAGATTTCTATAAATTAATGCTTTTTTTTCATTAAAGAATCCTGAAAAAAGTATCACAGGTTCCAAAAAAATAAAATAAAATAAAATAAAATAAAATAAAATAAAATAAAATAAAATAAAATAAAATAAAATAAAATGAAATAAAATAAGCAGCACAGCTGTTTCCAACATTGATAATAAATTAGCATATTAAAAATTATTTCTGAAGGATCATGTGAAGACTGGAGTAATGACGCTGAAAGTTCAGCTTGGCATCACAGGAATAAATGACATTTTAAAGTATATTAAAATAGAAACCCACTATTTTAAATTGCAATAATATTTCACAATATCACAGTTTTTTCTGTATTTTTATTTAAATAAATGCAGCCTTGATGAGCAGAAAGTCTTCTTTAAAAAAATATACTATTAGCTTCACATTTTTGCTTTTAAATCCTCCAAACAATTGCCCAAAAATTGTGAGACATTGAGTGACATTTATTTATGTATTTGTTTTGTCAGTAGTTTGTTAAGTAGGTAGGTAGGTAGTTATTTAGTTTGTTAGTTAGTTTTATTTATATATTTTATGGTAATCAACATTTTTTTTAAATATTCTTTAAAAAGCCCTAGCGACAAGTTTGTTTGTTTGTTTGTTTGTTTGTTCGCGTTTGTTTGTTTATCGAAATCTCTTCCTCCCTCGATCTTCACAAAGGGACGAGTGAAAGGTAGAAGCGAGGAGATGCGACGGGGACGGGTAAAGGGAAACATCAGCACGTCTGGGCATAATCAGTTACTATGACACTCCGGAGGATCAAAAGCAATGAGCTGCTGACTGTTTAATAAACTGGGAGCTTACGCTGCAGTATGCTCTTAACTATGATTCATTACTGTCACTAGATCCTGTATGAAAATAAAAGAGGTGCCTGAGGAGTCTGCTCAATTCCAGCCGCGCTAAATTGCCGTAAATTGCCTCCGCATTGCACGTCAAGACTTTGTATGGAGTTCACTTTCACACTTTTTTAAAGATCCAATTAAAAATACATGAAAAGAAGAACTTTAGAAATCCTCACAAGTAGCTAAAGGGGTTTCAAGTTTATGTATTGGAAGTATAGGCTGATATTTTATTCATCAGAGGCTTTCGTTTAATTACAAAAGGGGGAATTTTAATGCTAACTAACCCAGGTGATCATTCAAATACAGATGTCAGTCATATTACTGAAGTCATGTAGTATTCAAAATCAAATAACTGTATATGGATGACTGTACATCTAATTGTGGAAAATATTGATTAACAAAAATTACAGTATTGCAGTATTAAGAAACTGTGCATTTATATTATGCATTTCTGTAATACAATGTAATGTGTGATACATGCATCACTCGGTTTGCTGGTAATACTGCAAAAGCAGAAAAGCAAGAAGAGAAAGTTCACCTTCAGAGAAAGCATAGTGCGTATTTGCTGGAGACTTTACTGTGCCCTTGCCCTTCCTGGGTCACAAGAGAACAGGATTCTGGGAGTGTAAAAGAAATCTGAGGTGAATGCCCTAAAACAGTTCCCACACAATAAAGACTTCACACTCCTCTAGTATAACATGATCTATAATTTATCGTGCTGCATTCATTATCATTCCCATGACTCTTTACTTGAGGAGCTGGACAGTACATGGGAAGGCTGCTGTCATAAGCAGTTATGAAAAATGTATATATTTAAAACGTCAATTACCCTGAAAAGCCTGTTGAAGTTGCACTTTTGATGTATATTTTAAGCACACAAACTTAAGATTATTCACAGTGCAAAACAGCTTGAGGCGCATCCAGACTGACAATTGCATATGGAGACGCCATTCTTTTTAAGATGAATTCGCCAACAAGTGAATTCAACGAAACCGATGCGGATCTGAAAATTTAACAACTTTACTGTGATGTAAATGCAGCTGTCTAAAGGGTTTTAAGTGGTTAAAGAGGTGCTTGGAATGGCCAATCCATAAATTATGAAAACATGCTAAATTCACATGCTTTTTTCACCAAAAAAACTAAAATCATTTGTTGTGGTCTGCATGATTCCGCCCACTGCCAACTGACCCATTGCAGGGAATTTGATTGACAGGTGATTTGACCAATCATAACGCAGAATCTGCCATTTTTGTCCGACAAACAAACCAGACATGAGAGTAGAATAACATCAGTGGACTTGACCTTAATAAATTGTGTGTATTAAGGTCTGTCCGTGGTTGAAACAAAATACCTTCTTATGTTCATTCATGTTTATTTCATGACTAGCAAAGAGGCAGAGATAATTGGTTCAAAGAGGCACAACATGGTATTTATTGCTTGAATTTCTTTTAACCCTTAAATGCATGAATGTTTCACCAATCATTATTACATATTTGGGTCTTTAGCGATCCGGCCCTACACTCTAAAAACTGCTGGGTTAAATACAACCTAGCGCTGGGTAAAATATGGACATACCCAGCGACTGGGTTGTTTTGACCCAGCGGTTGGGTTACTACCCAGAAGGTTGGGTTCAATAAATAATTTGATAAAATAAATATTTTAAAACTATATAAAAATATTTTAAAAAATAAATATTTTGAAACTTGAAAGTCCACAGTACATTCAACATCTGGCTCATATTCGCAATCTCAACCATATTCTCAAAACTCATGTTTTCAATGACTTCAAACACCACATCCAGCATCAAATAAAAGTGACATTTATATTTTATTGTGTACAGTAATTGCTCTACAGTAAAGCCATTCAAGCCAGTTAAATTTTTGCTGATGATATTCTTTTGTTTTATGTCTGTGATAATTATGAGTGAAACATCAAATTATTATTGTCCATCAAACAGTGCCACCTCGAGGAATAAAGGTGAATTGCACGTATCGAGTCGTTAGATATTTACATATTTTTGTGCACAAAAAAATATACTTACACCATTACACACCTCGGGTCTCTAGCGACCCTATGTACACAGATATTCTTTTATATTTTATTATTTTGTTCTTGTTATATTGTATATAATGAATAGATTGAGCAATACTAAGAAAGCTGATGTAAAACGTTAAAAAATTACGGAGGGAGAGGGTCGCTAAAGACCTGAGGTATGCATTTAAGGGTTAAAAATGACAAGATTTGAAAGCTGAGACTTTGTTTTATATCAAAAGTAACCATACTATGGATGTAAAAAAAAAAAAAAAAAAAAGAAGAAGAAGAAGAAGGAAAAAAGTTGTGAAAGAAGTTTTAAGTTGACTAATGACTTGGGGGTTAACCAGATGGCTGTAGGTTCAAAAAGAGAGGAGGCAATCCATGGGGCAAAGCATTTCAAAACGTCCCTGTAATAAGTGTACTGTAAGTCAAAGCCTCCGTTAAAGTGCAAATTAATAATTAACACTGTGACTGGCATGATGTTAGTCATGTTGTTAAAGCTTTGGGCTGGTGCTGTTAGAATCACAGGTTCAATGCCAGGTAAGGATCAGTGTGAACTTCATAGTTACTGAGGGAATTTCACCTTCATTGTGTTCGGCACTCAACCCCAGATTGCTCCAGGGGGACTGTTCCTGCAATTAGTGTACTGCAATTTACTTTGGATGAAAGCATCTGTTACATGACAAGTAATGAAATGAGATACAAATGCCCTGCTCAAACGGGAGAAATACAGCATAATAACTGAGTCAAAACATGCTGCAGTATGCTCAGGTGTAGCGAAGACGCCTGTGGCATCAGTTGTTATGGGACATGGCATTGAAATTTCTTGAGACAGACAATGTGAGTAAAGCATTCAGTTATACATTATATAAGTGTTACCTGAACCATTCAACTAATGTTACTGAGGTATAATCAGTATAACATACAGTGGAAATACAAGTGTCCATTGTCATTTTGACAATTATGTTTTCAGCTGTTGCAGTGTTGTTTGTTGTGTAACATTTTAATACCATCCAGCATAATCAAATCAACTGGCTGTGTTTAATTTGAGAAATCAACCAATCAGAATAATATGTATAGAGGGTGATTACAGATGTTGTTTTGGTACTGATTTGCTTGAATACTGTGCCTCAGATGGTCCCTGAACATTACTTAAAGAAAGCACTGTGGTTGGTTGCTTTAATGTTGAATAAATGACCCCATCCTGTTTAAGGTTTCAAAATAAAGAGCAATGTCTACCTTATGATGGCAGTCAAAAGTACAGCATGTATATGTGAGATAATGACTTTATCCCCTATGCCTTATAAAATCTTCAGACAAGCTTTTGGATAATTATGCAAGTATACTTTCCTTGAACCTGAAGGAATAATCCAGGGTAAGTACAACTTAAGCTCTTAAAGCTTGATGTTTTGCATACTGACTGACCGAACAACTAAATATAAAAATGTGTGCAGGTTTAACGTTATATTATCGGCTCAGAAAATATGTTAATTTGACTCTAGAGACCGGAAATGCAAAGCACTGCTCTAGTCTGGTGAGACTTACGTGTTCAGAAAAAGGTGGATAGTGTAAGGATGCCACTTTATAAGCATGTTAAATATAACAATGTTTAATGAAGATTTGTGTACAGTTTAGACAACTCAATTGACATTTTACAAAATAATTCATGAGATTGCTTCAGATCATTGTTGATAAAATCTCCAGTACACTTGCACCATAGACTTCTATTGTAAAACTTATTTTAGGTGGAAACCCATAATGAAATCACCCTTTGCAGTAGCTAATGCTTTATAATTAACTGCTGCTGTTAGCCAGCTTAGTTCACCCAAAAATGAAAATTAGCTCATTATTTACTCACCTTGTGGCCAAGTATGATGACCCATACTTGGAATTTGTGCTCTGCGTTTCACCCATTCAAGTGCACACACACAGCAGTGAGCAGTGAACAAACACACACCCAGAGCAGTGGGCAGCCAACTTTTGCCTTACTCAAGGGTCTCACCTCAGTCGTGGTATTCACTCCCCCCACCTACAATCCCTGCTGGACGTGAGACTAGAACCCGTGACCTTTGAATTGCAAGTTTGACCCTCTAACCATTAGGCCATGACTGCCCAAGTCCAATAAAGTGCATCCATCTATAATAAAAAGTGCCTCACGCGGCCCCAGAGGGTGAACAAAGTTCTCCTGTAGTGAATTGATGCTTTTTTGTAAGAAACATATACATATTTAAAACATTTTAATCACTTTAATCTAGCTTGCACCAATTGTTGTACACGGAAGCAGCTATGGGCGGATGAGCGTAGGATGTATGCGTTGTGCATGTGCCTGTGAGTCTCATGAAAATCAATGTTTGTTTACAGGAGCAAAGGAAGTCTTCACCAGGCTTATATCAAAATCCTCCAACATTCTTTTTTTACAAATCCTCGTTTTGTGCTTCTAATTCGTGACCATTATTTTGTTTTAGTCTCTTCCCTGCGTGTCCGCATTCGTCACTTCTGAGCGGCGCATGCGCAATGCCGACGTCCTACGTCATCCGCTCGGAGCTATTTCTGTGTACAACAATGAGCGCAAGCTAGATTAAAGTGATTATTGGGTTTTAAGTATGGATATTTTTCTTACAAAAACGCATTGATTTGCTACAGGAGGCCTTTATTCACCTCTCTGAGCCGTGTCAGCCACTTTTTTATTATAGATGGATGCACTTTATTGGATTGTTTTGACCTGTTGAAGAGAAACACCTCCCCTATTGCCATGATCCAGGACATTTTTTTAATATTACTCAGACTGGATTCGTCTGAAAGAAGGAAGTCATATACGCCTAGGATGACGTGAGGAAGAGCAATGCTCTAATTTCATTTCGTATGTTTCTGAATCTGATACACTCAGTTCATGGATCTTTTTACTGACGAGCTGATGATCTGAATCAGGTGTGTTAAATGAGGGAGACATACAAAATGTGCAGAGCAGTGGGCCTCGAGGACTGGAGTGGAGAACCACTGCTTTAAATGGCTATCTATTGGTTAAATAAAATATCATACCCGTTGAGGGAGAAAGAATCAATCTCTGAGTCAGTTTTGAGTCTTTTTCAGATCTTTTGCCACCTCTAAAATCCAGTGTGGTGAATCCAGTGTTGATTTGGGTTTTATTAGGGACTCTGTCACTTTCACTTTTTGCTTGTAGGCTCTGTTTTGTGGGGAGTTGTTTTTACAACCAACGATTTGTCATTTTGCATAGTTTATATTTCTCATTAACTGTGACAACTATAAAGTGTTTTCACAACACATCATCAATCGGCCATATTGGCGGCACTGAACGTAAACAATGCCACTGAACCGAATGAAACTCACATATTTTGCTGATCATTGCTGCTGAAAATGGTCAATTATTGTCTTGTTTTGAGCTGTACTAATCGGTCGGACTGGGAAAAACATCTGGAGTACTACAGACTGCCAAAGGTTTTAACAAATCAAGGAGAAGAGTGCAAAAAAAACTGTCTGAGGAACAAAAGGCGTTTGTGCGTGGCCAAACTGAAACAGTATTTCCAGAGCAAGAATCTTGACAACATTCGTGTTTGTTCTTATAATTTCTGGTCAGGTAGGTGAAATATTAGGATAATATCTTAATTAAATGTGTCCTATTATGATTTTTCACTTTATGAATTTTAGTCAGTGTGTGGTGTGTATGTTTGGGCATAAAAAAAAAAGATCTACAAAGTTACATATTTACAAAGTCCACTCCAAAGGGAGATATTATTTTGTTTTTAAAAAATCCCTTTCCAAGAACTACAACAAACGGCTCCTTTGGACTACAGCATTTTTTTCCTCATGTTATGATGTCACAGCACGGCCCATTAGAATATCGTTAAAATAAATCCCGCCTACGGAAATTCGAATGGTTAGGGCGTGGGTATGGGACGAGGTGGGGGATTAGCCTAACTTTAGTGATGCAGCGCAGACAGCAGCTTCTGAGACGCTTCAACGAGCCGCAGCATGGCGGGTATAAACACAAGCATTGACTAGAGTGGCTGCGTCGGAGCCGTAAGACGTGTGCAGTGTGTGGAAAGAGATTTATTCATCATACAGTGTGGATAGCGTCACTTATAACACAAGTGTTTTTTAAAATGCATAAACTTGCACTAGAGTAGGCTAGGCTAATCAGTGATGATGTTCTTTGATAATGTTAGGCTGCTTTTAGTCTTATGCTGGAGCTGGTTTCGGGCAATGAAACTAAGTATGTAAACAATTAAATACATTAGCACCATAATATCATGTATTGGCAATCTCGCACGCTGATGATAGGACACAACACTACTGTAACATATTATGTACTCACCCTCCATGCATCCTAAGTGTTTATGACTTCCTTCTTTCAGACGAATGCAATCAGAGTTATATTAAAATTTATCCTGGCACTCCCAAGCTTTAGAATGGCATAGACGGGTGTTTCTCTTCATCAGTCCAAAACAAGTCCAATAAAGTGCATCCATCCATAATAAAAAGTGCCTCACACAGCTCTGGGGGGTCAATAAAGGCCTCCTGTAGCGAATCTATGTGTTTTTATAAGAAAAATATCCATATTTAAAACGTAAGAATCACTTTAATCTAACAGTTGCACACAGAGCATGCTTCTTTGACAAGGGCGTGGCAATACTGAAACACTGTCTAAGCTGTTCACCAATCGCAACGCAGTGGGACAGCTAACCAATCACAAAACATTTCATTTTTCGGAAGGTGGGCCTTCAATAAACCTGGAACTAATCGAGCCATTTGTGCCCGGCTGGGAGAGAGGTATTGTAATAATGTAAATTATGTGAAAAATAATGCGTTTTTCAAACCATCAAGCCTGAAACATGTTCTAGTACACCCCTTAAAACAAAATCAAGACTTTGTAAAAGAGCATTATAGGACCCCTTTCATACTTGTGTTCAAATATTGCACCCTTTCCTGCTTACCAAGTCCTACTCTATATGATTTAGCAGCTTCCACTCGTGGTTTAACAGCATAAATTAGCATAACAACTTATTCAGTAGTACATAAACCGTGCAATCCATGCTATTGCTTACATCCGAGTATTTGCTAAATACACGCACAACTAGGTAACAGACCAAACCATGACGTAAGTGCAAACCCTCTATACACACCATACACACGCCTAAATAGGCAGAGCTACTTCTCCCTGTTTTCAGATATGACGAGAAACGCACAGGTGACGTATGTACACAATTTCCGTGAAATTCGTCCCGACAGGTCCACCATATAAACACTTATTATAGGCTTACCATAGTGATTCAGTGTAGGAAAATTTACGTGGAAGATTTACGTGTTCGTTATTATTATTTTCCTTATTTAATTTTATTTTAATATCTGTAATATTCCTTAAAATGCTTTTCAGTCTGCTTGGATTCATTTATTTATATTTATGTAGACATGTTTGCCGGTTTGCTTCAGTTCATTTGGCGCAAAAGAACAACTCGTCAAAGTGTCAAGGTTATGTTAAATGTAAATCTATTAGCTATGGACATTAGCAAGGACGGATTTTACGACATGAAAGCATATCCATGTCATTTAAAAGCAATGCACTTGTAAGGGTAAGACATTAATAAAAATATTTAATTGTTTTTGAAGAGACAGCGCTAATACGGCCTGATTTATTGTCTCTGTGAGCTCCTGTTCTGGTGCTGAAGAATTTAGCAGCTGCATCCTAATAGAAGTAATGAGAAATCCCTCTTGCTGACAAATCTATTAAAGCACCAATTTACTTTCCAGAGCTGCTGTAGGTGATATTTATGATGCAAATGTATGAGGGGGAGACAGAGCTGACGACCAAGTCATTAACAGTAAATGTATCTGCATTTGCATTTTGAGTGTCTCAGTTTAAAGATGATTTTTAGACACCCTGAGCTCTTACCTCCTTTATATTCCCCTACAGGCTTGGTGGCAGGAAGCCCTTTAATGACAGCCTACCATAATGTAGGTTTGCTTCATGAGTGACAATGAGTTTAAAGGCAGTTTTCTCACTTAGACAAGGCTGTTAAACGGCAGCTGTACTCAAGGACTCTCATTTGCATATTATCACTTCACAGGTTTTAAAAAATATATTAGATATTTCGATATACATTTACACAGTTTCCACATAGTGATGCATTAACTCGGTAATTAAACTGGAAGTGGGTGAATGAAATACACATCACAGCTATGCGTCATAAAAAGTCCTGAAATTCTTTGCCATTTAGTATCTTTCGCCATATTTCAGAAAATGAAATTAGAGTCTGTGAACTCAGGATGAAGAATAAGCAGTGAAAAATACCCACCTTAATCCCCATGACAGTTAATAGGGTTAATTAAAAAACAGAGAACAAAGACTCACATACCCATTAGCTTTTTCCGGCTAAGCTCGGAGAAATATTAGAAGAGCCTGAACTTATTCGCCCATAAATAAATAATGTTGAGGACTGCTTATGAGGGCATCTGGTTCCCCAGCCCCATATTAGCACTCAAGGGGCTACGGATCCTGATAAAGCGCTATTCCGCCTCCATTATGACTGCATGAAAATGAAACTGTCCATTTAGGAAGGCACTGAGAAGATGGGGGACGGTTTAGCTGTGGTCTTAGATGTGTAATAACGCTCATTTCCTGTTACAATACATTTTATTTGTAAAGTAATTGTGTGATTGAACAAATAAAACTCAATAAAAAGGACAAATGGCTCTAATGCACCCTCCAAGATTAGCTTTTTGCTACACCTGCTAGTGGTGGGTGAATTGAGAACATTTGTCATAAATATTTTTATTTGCAATGAAACTGTATTAAAAAAAAAAATAAATAAATAATTAAAAAAATCATTAAAACAGCCTATGGCTAACCTGTTTATTGTATATTCTGAAAACAGTCAGTCTTATTCTGTATAGAATAAGACAGAATGTGTGCAATTTTAAAATAAAATAAGATTTGCAAACAGTTCAAACTGATTACTTAAAAAATCCTTTTTTTTTTTTTTTTTTTTTTTTTTTTGTATGGAGGAGTTTCCGCCGTGAAAAAAAAAAGGTTATTTGCACATTTTTATCATACAATTTTGTTGTGAGTTTTCTCTAAGTTGCAAGTCTACATCTTGCAATGATTTTTTTTTTTTTTTCAGAATTGTGATACAAACTCACAATTCTGATTATTTTCTCAGAATTGTCACACCCCTGGTTTCTCCCATCATCTCCCCTGCAGTTCTGTGTATTTTGGTTTCTCCCTCATTGTCAACACCTGTGTCTGTAATCAGTCTGTGTGTATATATAGCGTGTGTTTCCCCTCTTGCTTTGTTGGACGTTAATGTTGCTACCCTGTGTTCCTGTGTCTCCTGTCTTCCCTGTTGGATTTATTAAATACTTTTCGTTTATTTACGTCGTTGTTCGTGTGCTTCGTCCAAGTGTGACAAGAATATAGAAGAGAATAAGAAGAGTTATAAAGTCCAGTTTTGAGGGGGAAAAAGAATATGTTCTCAGAATGCGAGCTTATATCTCGCAATTGTGACTTTTTTTTTCTCAGAATTTCTGATTTATTTTTCGCAGTTGTGACACTATTATGATCTAAGTCAGAATTGTGAAATACAAAAAAAGTCAGAATTGCAAGTTTTTATCTTGCAGTTCTATTTTTTGCAATTGTTTATATCATGCAATTCAGAGAAAAAAAAAATCTGAATTGTGACCTTATATCTCGTAGCTCTAACTTTATAACTCACAATTGTGAGTTTATATCACACAATTCAGAAAAAAGTCAGAATTGTGAATTGTGATATATATATATATATATATATATATATATATATATATATATATATATATATATATATATGAGTCAGAATTGTGAGTTTATTTCTGAGAATTGCAAGCTTATATCTCAATTCTGAGGGGAAAAAAGTCTGAACTACGAGGTCAGGATAAACATTTAGTTGCTTTTATTGTTGTTCACATTTTCATTTTAAATTATGAACCTACAGGACGACAGCGCACTAGGGCTGGGTAAACATTAAAAAAAAACAGTACATAGTGCGTCTTCCCTCCAAAAAATAGCAGCTAGGCTTTGTGTTACTTTTGATATAAAACAAAGTCTCAGATTTCAAATTCTGTCCATTTCATTAGAAAATTCAAGCAATAAATAAATACTTTAATGTGTCATGATAGATCATTGTAGCTTCTGTGTACTCGTCTGTATCAACAACTCAACAACAACAAGGCATAGGAAAACATTCGTGACAGTTCCGTTTTTGTTCTGGATCCAGTGCTCAGATTTTTCCGGCACTGAAAAAAAAAATTCTGTCAATGACGGACAATTTTCGGTTAACGTGACCGCTGATGTATGGCCCTTTTTCGGCACTCTAAACTTGATTTATTTGCTCATTGACACAAATTTTCTCTCACATTTGGCACTTGGCAGGTGTTCAGAACCCGCTTCAGCCTCTTTCTTTCCTATGATATTAAATCTTTACTGTGTTCCAGGTGCATCATTGCATGACCATGGAGATGGTAGCCTGTTATGAGCAGTGCAAACACTTATATATTAGATGCCAAGAATATTAGGCTATATGACAAGAAAAAACAGCAACAACGTTTAAAGGAGGCGGTGAAATGCGTAGAGAGAAAAATATGTTTACCCCAGCTATCAGCCTTTGTTTGGAATTATATTAATCAAGTTGTGAAAGTACGAGCGCTGTAATGTGACCTAATTGACAGGTGCAGAAGCTTCATTAAATCTGAGTGAAAGCTTCAGAAGCAGCAATCAAAACAGTCGGCATCTGCTGTCATGATGAATGAATGCGCATCAGTTCTCTGCAGTGATATATATCAGTAGGACTTGTGAAATGCTGTAATTATGCACGGCCGATCAAAAGCAAGTCCATCCCTCTCTCGCGCAAACACACATGCTGTCATGATTGTTGCATGAGTCTCTGAAGATGAGATTTGATCCTAAGTAACTGTGTTAGGCTGTTCTACATGCATTGGGCTTCTCGGCATATAAATGAAGGCCAGTGGAAACGCTGTTTGCTTATTGATTGTTCACTTGTTTGTGAACAGAAGCAGAAAACTCGCACAGACTTACATAGACACCAAGGTTGTGCGCCATTCAGGACCCAGTTGAGAATGTCTGTAAAGTTCGATTCAATTCTTGAATTCAAATTTAGTCCACAAACAGAATAGCATCTTGTATTTTGAATTGGAATTCAAAGAAGAGTACAATCCTGTCATCATTTACTTATCCTCAGTCTCAACCATATGAAATTCTCTTTTCTGTGGAACACAAAAGACAATCTGAAGACTCTGCTGGTTGCTTTTTTCCATGCAGTTACAATGAATGAGAACTGAAGCTTTCAAGCCTCAAAAAGGACATAAAAGCAGCATAAAAAGACGCAGTACTGAGGCCATACAGTAGCTTTGTATGACGATCAGACTGGAATTTAAGCAGCTTGTGCTGTTAAGCATTACTGAAATCATTGGAAACCAAGTTAATTATGGAGAATCAGATCAATCTGATGCATGAACAAATCATTCAAACCCATTTTGTGAACTGGATCAACTGATTTGTGTTTAAAAAAAAAAAAAAAAAAGAATCGTCTGCATACAGCGAAAAGAGTAATGTGGATTTTTAGTGAAGAATATCCTTTAAAAATTCACTGCAAGAAAAAGTCAGATGTGTTTAGAACAATATAAGAGTAAAACATGACAGAATTTACCAGCGTTGCCAGGTTTTCACAACAAAACCTGCCCAATTGCTACTTAAAACTAGCTCAAAACTAGCTCAATTACATTGGGGGTAAAATACAAGTTTTTTTTTTGTCAGGGTTCCCCTGGTACAGTTCGCATTCCAGGGGAAAAATATAACATTATACTGGGGTCGCTTCAACCTGAGGACATAAAAAAAAAAAAAAAAAAAACACGGCAACAGTGTTAAAGTAGCCCAATTCCGCAAGAAAACCACAAACTTGGCAACACTGAAATTTACATTTTTAGGTGAACTATTCGTTTTAGGTAAAAAATATTAAAAATTAAATAATTGTATAAAATAAATGTAAAATAAATAAGTAATATTGTGAAATATTATTACAACTTAAACTGTTTTCTACTTGAATATACTTTAAAAATATATTTATAAACAAATAAATACATTTTAAAATGTAATTTATTCCTGTGATGGCAAAGCTGAATTTGCAGTAAAGTTTTTCCAGTCTTCGTTGTCACATGATCCTCCAGAAATCATTCTAATATGGTTATTTATTGCTTAAGAAACATTTTTTTACTATTATCAAAGTTGGAAAAGTTGTATTGCTTAATGTTTTTGTGGAAATTGTCATACAGTCACTTAAAAAAAGTGATGGTGAAACAATTTTCACTTAGAAGTTGCTAGTAAAGAAACATACACTATAAAAAAAAAATAGTGTAATTTTTACTGTAAAATTTTGTAAAAACACTACAGAAAAAAAAAAAAATTGTTAATAGGTTAACAGTAAGTTCCCGTACTAAATACAGGAAAAAACTGTAAAAGATCTAACCAGACATTTCATGTAAATAAAAAAGAACAAATCAATGTATAATTTGCATTTGAAAACTGTAAACTTATATTCCCAGAATGCCCTGCGTGACACTACACATTTGAAAGTATTTTGTTTAAATAAACTAATTTTTTAATAGTTTGTGTTAACATTTATTTACATTTGGGCTTTATGTTACATCTTCTGTTGTTTAATGAATGTTTATTGCATTATTTAAGTGTTTTTTACTGGTTTACATTCAACATTTCTTGTTTGTAAATTACAGTTTTTGGTCGTAAATGTGTTTACAGTTTTGTTTTTTTTTTTGTTTTTTGTTTTTTTGCATTTTTTACAAAATTATTCTGGCAACCACAGCTGCCAAAATTATTTTGTAAAAACCACAGAATTTACAGTGTAGATAAATGTGAATTTTTGAAGTGGAAAGATATTTTCTTGAAGAAATAGTATTTCCTTCTAAAACATACTTTAGTAATTGTTGTTACAGTGTTGCTTTTAAGAATTTTTTGATGAATAAAAAGTTCAGAATCTCATTAATTTGAAAATAAATCTTTTGTATCATTATAAATGTCTTATCTGTCACTTTCACACACTAAATTTGCAATTTAACCAATTCTTTTTGTCATTCTGGTTAAAATTCCTCTGGGACGTGGGCAGCATTAATTCTTAAAATCAAATTTTGCCCACATGAAGCAGTTTGACAATGACCAAGACAGACTGTAAGAATTACAGCAAATTATTTTTAATGAAAATCCTCCGGATGCGAGATGAAGTGAAACAGATTGAGTATCAATATCTTGGAGCAACTCATCCAGTATGAGGGGTGATAAAATCATGTGGCATTTGAGCTCTGCTTAATGGCTGAGTACATGAACCACAAAGATCTATATTAAAATCAAGCTTGGGTTTGGATTGCTGTGATGGGGATCTCAGTCAAACACTGTGCTTTTGTTTCCATGCCAGATAAACTCTGTATTTGTTTCTCCAGATAAAATCAGACAGGAAAGAAAAGGAAATTATAGCAAGTCATCTCCAAAACAATAACAACGGCCCCCAAAACATTTCTCTTCCGCACGCTCGCATTGTGTTTTCCGAGCGTGTCGTCTTCCCCAGAGCGGGAGGATGAATGTCCTGAAACAATCCTTGATGATGAGGCTGTGAAGCAGAGGAGAGGCTCATCAAGACCGCAGGGAGTCTAGTGTCCAGAAATCCCTGCAGGGGTCTCGGTTTACCGCTCGTGTTGTTCAACACTTTCTCGCCCAGTGGGCTGCGGTGGTCTGGGAGGATGTCCTGCATCAATCTAAAAGCTGTCGGCCCAGTTGACCTCATCGCGCCACAGGAGAGACAGATCCCGCACCTCTTTATCTGTGGCCATGCTCTGAGTGTTTTGTTCCTGTTGTGTCTCTTACTCTACACATCACTCTACTACGGTAATGACAGAATCACCTGAGAAATGAGAAAGTGGCACACAGGAAATTAATAGCGGGGGGATGTATCCAGGCCTGGGCGGACATGGAGTGGAACATCTGAGCCTCTTATACAGTCAACATGATATCAACACTTCTTCAATACACAATTTTTTGTGCACAAGTGATTAAGTAAAAATTTTGTAATTTTTCAACAAAATGATCTATCTCTGAACTTAACTTTCTTAATGGCTGACACTGCTAAGGTATGAAAATTAATAACTCTACTTGCGCTCTAATTGATTCATTCAATTCAGTGCTACCAGCCAATCGGGATCATTTACTCTATCATTTACTGGGGGATTTTTCCAATTTTATCGATTAATTCAAATTTAATGTTTTGCCACAATTTAAATTTTTGGAAAAAGAGAAATCGCGATTTTGAATAGATATATTATCTAACGTTAGAATTAGACACTTTGACAATATGCCGGTGATAACAGTAAAGAGAAAAGACTGATCCAACCGCATGCTGGCACATGTGATTAACCACTCACGTGTAAAGCGCTCATATCGCTAGGCGCCATTCACACAGCATGCGCTTTTGTGTTGACAAAGATGTGACGAGGGCAGTGGAATAGGAAAAACTTGGAAGATTATGGGAGTGAACTTCTTTTAACTTGAGCGCCACATTTTTAGAACGCAGTTTCATGCATGAGACGCTGCAAGAGACAAATGTGTCCATGTTTACACAGAAAAACAATGGAAAAAGCGCTAACGAATGAAAAACTACTACTGTATGACTATTCTTCACAGAATAGTCTACTAGTCTACTTGACTTTTGAGATTTTTTTAAAGCATTTTCCTCATATTATTTCTGAACATATAATATGTATAAGACAAGTTTGTACAAGATGTAGTTGTGGTTCATGCATTTTTTCTGCAAAGACATTTAACAAGATTTGTTTAACATTTGCATCATGTTGACAGCTTAATGTGTGGTGCACTTGGAATAGAATTTTCTTTAACTACAGGGTTAATAAAGAAAAATCATGTTGAAGTTACATTTTCAATTGACTAACTAAAAATCGTAAAAAAGGGAGAGAGAAAGAGAGAGCCATATAGCCCAGCCCTACCATTTACCTATGTAATCAGGACACATTCAGTAAATGGCATGTCTGCATGCTATGTGTGTCCTCATCTTAGCCCTCCGCCTCCCCAGCTCCACCTGTCTAGATCTGCTATAGGGAACTTCCTCTCTCCAGCACCAGCAACAGCATGTTTCTTTTTCATTTTATGATCTGAGCATTTAGCATAAGCAAAAAAAGTCTACTTGCTTCACAGCAGCAGTGTAGCAGGTCTAGTCCACCAAGATCAAAACTTACACTCATTCTGTTTACTTTAGTAAAGATTTTACAATCTATCCCGAGAGTTGTCGTGACTGAAATAATGTTGAAGTGATAGTTCACTCAAAACTGAAAATTCTGTCATTAAATGCTCACCTTTTTGTCGTTCCAAACCAATAAGTCCTTCGTTCATCTTTAGAACACAAATTAAAATACTTTTGATGCAATCCAAGAGCTTTCTGGCCCTCCATAGAAAGCAATGTAACTGAAATGACTGAACTGACCCAGAAACATAGTAAGGACATCGTCAGAATAGTAACGTGGAAGAGAAGAAATGTTAAAATTAATAAAAACATTATTTTTGTTTTGTTTGCTCACAAAAGTATTCTAGTAGCTTTGTTAAATTAAGGTTGAACTACTGACATTGCATGGACTATTTTAATGATGTCCTTATGACCTTTCTGAGCCATGAACGTGTTGTTGTCTATGCAGGGTCAGAAAGCTCTTGGATTTCATCAAAAATATCTTAATTTGTGTTCTGAAGTTGAACAAAGGTCTTACGGGTTTGGAACAACATGAGAGTATTTAATGACAAAATTTTTATTTTGAGGTGACCTATCCCTTTAACAGTCAAACAGATTGTATTTAAAGCACTGGTTCTCAAACTTTTGACCTCATGGGCATTCATAGTGAAATATATGCAAAAGCCCCTAAAATCCGGATGAAAATTTAAGTATTTTATAATTTATACCATGTGAATAAGCAAAATGTACGATTTTTAGTGAAAAAAGTAAATATAAAGGCCAACCCCAACATAACCATCACTGGGGTGTGAGCAGATCACATGAAAATTATCGAACGAGATTGCATAAATTCATACAAATTATCCACTAAGTTGCCAAAATGTAAAATAGTATTACACAAACTATTCAAATAATTAAATTCCATTATTCCAAATGTTTACAGAACTAAATGTTCTTCAGCATTTAAACTTTTTAGTATTAATACTTTTAACCAGTATTTTTGATATTATTATTACGCACAATTATATCACTTTCTCAGCTATTTCTACCCAATAAAATATTTTACAGCTTGATATAACTACAATAAAATAAAAAAGGAGTTGTGTTGCTATCTTTGCAGGGTCAAAAAGCTTTTAGATTTCATCAAAAATATCTTAATTTGCTTTCCGAAGATGAACAAAAGTCTTAAGGCTTTGAAATGACTGGAGGGTGAGTAATTAATGAAAGAATTTTTGTTTTTGGATGAACTGTCCCTTTAAGACTTCTTGCAGCCCTTGAAATTGTGTTGAGGCCCTCTAGTGGGCTCCGGCACTCTGATTGGGAACCAATGACTTAAAGGAATAAAAGTTGATGCAAAAAATGCTGTGATTTGGTTCAACTGTTTGATAACGAAGTTAAGAAAATAACTAACTGTATGTTTTGGACAACGTTTGGCCAATTAGTTTTTGTGTATTTCTTTGCTGCAAGTGAAAATAATTTGCAAAATAATCAATGTGACAAGCTAACTTTATAACAAATAGTTTTAGCAATGACAAATAAAAAGATTTGGAAAAAGTAGCATTACCATTGGTAATTAGTCCAGTTGATCTTGACCTTCAGCCTCCATGTCAAAATTTCATTTCCCAGCAGGAAGCGAAACTAATAAACAAAAAAAGCCAAAAATGTCCTCTTTTGCAATCGACTGCAAACTCACATTCATGTCTGACTTGATTTTTATGTACTTCTCCTGCTTTTACAATCACTACCCAATGGATAAAACCAAGACCATTTTCTTGTCAAAAAATATCAGTTTCATGTGAATTTCTTTGACAGCTGAAAAATATTATGTGTTGCACAAAGAATGCCAAGTCAACTTTTCACAGGCACACAATACAGTCTAATCCGAGATCTCGAAAGTACGCCTTCAAATAACCTTTAGAAAACAGCCAGCCTCCCAGTAATTGGGGCTCATCTCCACAAAGCTGTAAATACACAGTTGTTCTGGATCTTTTTGATAATCTGCAGCTGTAAACAGCATCACACTGGTGACCTTTAGCAGGGTTTGTTGCGTGCATGTTAAACCCAAGGTCCTCTTCCTCTCACTCTGATGCTCCTATGCTTGGCTCTGAATAGTGGCCCTCTATGTCTAGCCTTGGAGGAATCAATTACTATTGATTTTCTTACAAAGTTCTGTTCACTCTCCAGGGCCGAGTCAGAGAAAGGGGACAAAGGGGATGAAAACCACTGGTGAATTACTAAAGTAACCTGCTTTACTGTGGGAGAGAGAAATTATTGAGTGCAAACAAGAAGAACACAGTACAACGGACGAGGTGAATATACGTAAATGACGCCATCTGCGCCACTCGAAACCTCTCATCGTACTGGAGTGGAGCTGAAACATAGGTTCCTCCATGTGTTTGCTCTCTACCTCTCTTTATTTAGCCACAATAGGACGAGATCCAGACAGTGTCTGGCTCCTTGTATGACTGGAAAACCAAAGGGAACAGCAGCAGTGTGCAAGCATACTAACAAGAGCTGTAGTTCTCAACTCACAACAACATGGTCAAGTTAAAGGGATAGTCCACCCCAAAAATAAAAATTCTGACATTTATGTTGCTCCATCTCTTGTATCTTGTTTATACTTTTGCATATTCAAAATTTGCGCTTCATAAGGAGCTGCTTTTGTGGGCTCAAGTTTGTTGTTTTGAATGTAGATACACTACAAGTGTGACAAGAACCAATCAGTCAGCTTCACTTTTTCCATAAAATTACTGGAAGTTTTTTCTTAAAGAGATAAGTCCTTCGTTCATCTTCAGAACACAAATTAAGATATTTTTTATGAAATCCAAGAGCTTTCGAGAGCTGCTTTACCAACATCCTTACTACGTTTCTGGACCTAGGAACATTTCAGTTACGCTGCTGTCTGTGATGGGTCAGAAAACTCTTGGATTTCATCAAAAATATCTTAATTTATGCTCTGAAGATGAACGAAGGGCTTACAGGTTTGGAATGACATGAGGTTGAGTAATTAATGACTAATGAATTTTCATTTTTGGGTGAACTAACCCTTTAAGGCTGGAAACCACTACACAACTTTTGCCACAATTTTCCTCTGATATACAGTTTGGATAAGTCAAATCTAGTTGCTGGAAGTCTGCAAATTTGAATTGACAGATTTTATAGAAAATCGTATAATGTATGATAGTCATAGACTCACATTTTTTAGCGTCAGACTATGAATCTATCCAGATGGAGGATGTCAAACATGTTTGATATTTTCAGCCGATTTTAGAACACATATTGTTTTCATTTGTCACTCGTCTCCCAGCAACAAGGTGCACGTTTCTGCGTGAGTTGTGTAGTGTATTCCAGCTATTAATGAATTACACTCAAAGGGCCAGATTTATTTCCCTAATGACCAGCACAATCTACCAAGAGCAGCACAAATTACTTTCTGCTTTATGTCTTAACGCTCTTTTTTTGAGTGTTAAATAGTGGCACAAATATCAGTAATCTGACAAGCGCAAAAGTAAGTAAATCACATTGCGTGATTAATTTGAATACCCTCCTCCCATAAATAACCAAAAAAAAACAACCAAAAAAAAAAAAACACGCATTTTCAGCGGTAATTCTTCACAAAATCTGTAGTTTAGGGTAACACAAAATGTATAAAAAGAATGTACTGTTTACCTGCATACTGGGGTCTCATACACCTCAAAAAACATTAAACATCTCAAAAACATCCCATACTTTTTGGTACGTAGAATGTCTCACTTTTGGTTTTGTGCGCCAGTAATAGCAATACACTGGCTATATCTAAATATGCATTCTTCTCTACTATACAGTCAGTGAAAAACAATATGTGAACAGAGTAGAATGAGCAAATTCACTGTGTTCAGTAAACAGTTGGCAAACAGTACCTGGATGACCTGCTATTTCTGTTGATATTCTGAAATGTGCATCTGGTGGACACTTTATTATCCCATGAGGCCATGGGAGAGGATTTGTTTACAGGTGTGTTCGACTTGAAGTGGCGCTGTGCAGACCGATCGGTGTATGGTATTAAAGCACAGTGAGAGCTGTGGAGAGCAGATGAGAAAAAAGGTAAAATAACTATTTTTCCTCAGCTCTTTTTGACAGTCCATACCATCTTCTTCATGCCATCCAGATTTGTGTCCACTATCATGTTTGCTTTCTTTTTTGGGGCTTTTCCAAGAAAACAGGGCAAAACACGGTGTTTGCTAGTCGTTGTTTGTTTACACTCATAGCAACTTCTGTAGTCCCGCTGTATTAATGACAGCATGCACGTCGTTAATGACGGCATGAGACGAATGGTCTGGTAGCATTGTGTAGTCTGACATGTTCACGACACGACAAGATTGTATGAGTCAAAATTGCATAATCTGACATAGTGATTGTCGTAACCGACAAAAAAAACGGTGTAGTCTGAACGGGGCTTAAGCTGCAATACTTAATAGTTACTGGCACTGGATTATTTACGATGTCAGTATACACTGCAGCTAAATTTGGTTGTCAGTTCACCTTTTACTCCTTAATCGCATTCTGTACACACATAATTCACTAAAATACGGGAGTGACAACCACATTCAACAACCACATTAACTCCCATAAAATATACAAGTTGTGACAACCACATTTACAGAAATTCTATGCAAGAAAATAACAGTGAAAGACATTTTAACCTTAGCTGGGGTGAACATATTTTAGTTTTCAAAAAAGAGGACAGTATGTCATTTCCATACCTAAACTACATATTTTACAGTCAGCGTTATGCAGATTGATCATAAACACAGCTAAAAGGCTTCCTACTACAGTGGCCATCCTTCACAAAACTTATATTTACCAGTTTTATCCAGTGCTTGAAGTGGAAAAAAATAAGTGTAGGTGTTATGCCAAATTCTGACCCCCGCCAGATTACTACCCCCCCTAGTATTGGTAGGTTTAGCGTTAGGTGTGGAGGAGGGGGTTAGGATTAGGCAAATCAGGTAGCGATTTCAACGAGAGGGAGTAATAATTTGGCAGGGTCGAAAATGGGCACAACACTGGTATGCACGAAAAAGTGCCAGTACGCAGGAGGCTAAAATACGGAAGTGCCAGTAGGAGAGTGTGGGGCACAACCTAACACTACTTTAATCTCTCAGTTTGTGTAAATCCACGTGGGGTTCAGAGTACAATTTTTTTATCCACGTTATTTTCACACTTGTCTAGTACAAATACGTAACTTTGTTTCATAATTACAGTGTGTACCTTTTTGTTATTTACCTCAAAAGAAAGAAAGTGAAAAGTGACAACATGCCCTGTAGGTGGGGTACATTGTAACATGTAAGGGGCACGTTGTAACCATATGACAGCTTAAAATGTTGTCTGATCGAATTAAAAAAAATATACATGACAAACTAAAATATTTTGTCAATAAAATAAAATGATTACATTTTTCAAATAAAATAATGGCGTTTTTTAAGAATTAAAAAAATGTCTAATTTTTAAGGTTCACAATGAACACATTGCAACCATGCGTGGGATGGCTATGATCTCAAAACACAGCTATACAGTATAGCTCAAAACAAAGTGCGCAAATAGATGAAACACATTCAGACATTCAAAATAACACTTCCCTCCCTCCAAACACGGCTCTCATAGAATACGAGACACATAAACGAGCCAAAATGCTTTACATTTCTTAAAATAATAATTTCTCAATATTGAACATCGATTGTCAGTCTTTATTCACCTGTTACTTGTGGTTTCTTTTTAAAATCCATAAAATAGTGAAAATTACATTGCTAATGTCATAGAATAGCATAGTTTAATATAGCGGGGCAGATTGTAACGCAGTGTTACAGTATTCCCCATCAGCGCGACTGGAATATAAAACTGGTTCGTGTCTTCTGGTGGTTTACCAAGCATTAATAAACTTTCTAAACTGATAAAATAACAGATTGGAGATTAAAATAATAGCAGCTTTGTCTTATTTTGAATGAATACTAAAAACTGAGATGAAAAACTTACTTTAGCCAGAAATGTACTTTTACTATGGTAAAATAAATATCTTCAAAAGAAACACCGTAAATTTGGTTACGTTAGCATGTGTGGAAATATTTAAACCACGCATGTTACAACTAACCCCGCGTTAGGTTGTGCCCCGTTCACCCCCTACTGCGTACCAGTGTGTACCGGCCCACTTCAAGCACTGGTTTTATTATAGGTAAAATGCAAAATGTTTCAATGCAAGCATTTCAGTGAGATGTAATTTATGCAATATTTCAAACCTTTAACCCACGGGACAAAATCAACCCGCTTTAACTGTTTAAAATCAGCTCAATTTTATGGAAAATGGAATTGGCAACCCTACATCTAACAAGAGCTACATCCAAAGCGGTTTAAATACTACGCATTTTGATAAAGACTCCCTGATGCGTGAAAATTATATTCAATATTACAATGTTTGTGGGAGCGGGATTAAGAAAACAATCCTGCACAAGGGTTTAATACAAAAACGCGCACAATGAATGGCGCCTGTAGAAAGGAAAAGCCGAATTCTGGACATTTTGGACAATTTATAAATCCTGACCAGGCGCATTTCTTTAGGATAAAAGGATATGTATGGGGGGAAAGAGGACGTATGATCATCCTGCCTTAGCAAATTTTGACACGGGGCTAGTTGTGTTCACAAGCCCTGCAGTAAAGTGTCAGTGTTGCCAGATCTTCATAGAAAAAAAAAAAAACAAGGACAAGCACAAAAACACTAAAACTCAAATGCTTTATTTTATAACACACACGCACACACACAAAAACCACATATATCTCATATCTGCAAAAGACCACTTTATTAACTCTATAAAGTGCCTAGCTTTATGAGCGAAGACCAAACAACATGCCTAAAAGTGCTTGTAAATATGAGGTCATGGCAACACTGCAAGACAGCGCTCTCTAAAGCAGCCTCCTGATCATAAACAAAACAGCACGTCTATTAGTGGTAGTTTAGTTAAAATTGATTAACAAAAAGTGTCTTAAGCAAAAAAAAAATGGCAGATATCAAACAGCTCAGTTCTTATTTACTCCTGCAAGATGCCAAAATGTTGCTATGGTTACAATTGTGGGACTGATTGCTGTTCTGTACACACATGAAACGATCATTTACAGAACTCACTCCCACATTTAAATGCAGTTGTCAGTCCTGAAACTTGCAGTGTGTACATGGCCTTTGTGTAGTATTAAAACATTATTAAGAGGCCTATTTCATTTTTTAAATATCACAGGTATCGTCATTACTGGAAGGCTATATCACGATATTCCTGGTGCATCCCACTCAGTTTCAGTGGATGGAATTTGGGGTGTCAAATCCAGCTCCTGTAAGGCCAACAACCTGCAGAGTTTAAATTTAAAATGCTTAATTTTGTTCCTAGTGAACTTGAAGCACTGGGTCCTTCTTAATCAGAAGGTTGTGTCTTGGTAAGACTGCTTATCTTGGCTGCCATGTCATCAAGCTCCACAGAAGACGTCTCAGTTTGCAGGATCCTTAGTAGGCAGTCTTAAGTTCACGTCCTTCATTTGGCTTGTTTTGAAGGGTGCACCAGGTGTATCCTTCACGTACTTCAATCACCTACAATCCTTTGCACACATTAAAATTCATGAAAGCTTCCTGAGCTTGTCCTGTTTCATGTCATGCAAGATAGAAAACGATTTTGGAGATGAATGCATGATGTTTTCTGTTGTTCTCTTGTAAATTAAATCACACAGTGCTAAACGGTGCATAATGTAAACCACTGGGAGACCGCAGATGTTTGTCATTACATGTACTGCATTAACAGAAACCCAGTTAATATTAAGATTTTTAATATACAGTATTATCCAAATTATAATTTTACTAGTATTTTTGTGCCATGACTGCAGGTGTGACATGTCCAAGTGTGCATGGACTTAGGCTGATTTTGTTTTGCAGACCTGGCAACCCCGTATTCAGGTCTGCAAAACTAGCCCAGTCATGTTTTTTTCTGTGGTTTACCCCTCCGTTGGGTGTCAGCAATGTCAAAATTATGTTTCGAGGGGGTTCTGAGAGGACTTGGCAACCCTGCTAGATTGTCTCATTCTAATGTTCAGTGCTCCGAAATAACCTCAGAAAGACTGGACTAGGAAGAATGGCTTGGAAAATACTATGTAAATTGTACGTTCAACTTTTATAAGACCATTACAGATATTTTTGGAGCTTAACAGGAAAAGAACACTAAAAAGAAAGTCGTACAGGCTTGGAACAAGTAAACGATGACAGACTGTTCTTGTTTTCGTTGAACGGATCCTTTATCCACAGTGTTCCAGATCATTTAACAGCTATTATTGTTGTCATATTGAAACAATTCTCCATTTTTCCTGTCCCTCTAATGAGACCAATGCATTATCTTTCTTAGCGCAGTTGCGGTTAGAGGTCAGCTTATGCACAAAGGGGCCTCTGTTGATCGGTATTCAACACATTTTTCATCATTTCATCGTCCCTCTGCCCTTGACTAGAGGAGCAGCGTAAAATGAAAAATTTGCATCTCAAAGGTAAATAAGCATAATTTGACGGTCTTGTTTATTTTCACTGCCTTCACTGAGGTTAGATGTGAAACAGTTGGGAACATTTAGGACCTTTTTGAAAGGTTTGTTCCCTACATCTCACATCTGGCTACAGATATCACGATCATGTTAAATGTGCAATTAAACCACCAGTCTGGTAGGTGTGTACTCGCCTCACAAAGGAAGGAAAGGAGCTAATGCGCAAGGCTTACGAGGCAGATTTAAGTCTTCCTGTTTCAGGGCTTGTGGGATGCAGACTGATGCCACAGACATTGGAGCGCTGCAGGGGAGTAGAGGAAGTGACAGATGATATCACCTCGCGGGCTGAGCTCTAATGGCCTGTGAATGACTCTCACAATCCCCACTACTAACTGTCATAATTAGCCAACACAATCGGGTTGAATGGCGATGAACACAGTCTTCATCTGGCATGTAAAGACTTTGGAGCGCTCATCAGACTGCAGATAGAGCAGAGGAGGGGGTAGATACCCACGGCAGTAAGTGTGGAGGTGAGACGACCGTTAGAAGTTGAGACGGTATTAGGCTGTGATCATAAACAGCTGTGTGGGATTCAGAGTGATGCAGTGGACACAAATGCTGTGAGATGCTTACCTGATACAAGGGGTAAAGGTTTAGCTCTGTTGGAAGCTCCACATTAGCTCCTGCTGGTAGATGTCGTAACTACACCATCTGGGGGTAAAAAGTAACTTTATCCACTCATTGAATTATAAAAAAGTAGTTGTACTCTGAGTAAATAATTTCGTAAAGCAAGTTTTTTCCCCCCTCTTTTTAGCTTAAGGTATCCGCTCTGATGTTACACCGACTTCTAACAAGGCGAATGGCATCTGTTTTTTTTCCCACACTCCACCCCAAACGTCTGTTCTGGGAGTTTGTGAGTTTCGTGAGCCGGTACGACCGAAATCCCGCCAAGTGGACGAATTGCTGTACAGCAGCAACAAACGAACGTGCAGCGGTCCAGTGTAATTATAACAGTGATATATTTACGACAGTGAATACCACTTACCTGTAAGGGGCACTAAGGTCGCAAAAATATAAGTTGCTTTAAATTGCTGATGCTGATTATGTGCCTATTAGTAAAGATATATCAAATTATATATATTAAAATATTTATGAATTGATGGTACAATACTGATGAAAATATATTACAATATAAACATTACTATTTATTTATTGGAATTACCCAAGATTCTGAATATTGCAGTTAATTAAAGGAAAAGTTTCCTATAGACACCATGTTCTTATAAAACTTGTTCATATAAAAGCGTGAATACAGATCACTGATATTTTAGTACAGCTAAGAAATTCCTGTTCCAAATATGTGATTGAATTTACAGCGTTATGATGGCAGTTTGGTTTAAAATACGGTGCATCTGCTAATAACACTGAAAATAACCTATAATTAATTAATAAAAAAAAACTACAATAAATCAATAAATTTATAATATTATATTAATGTAAATTATATAAATACTTATATTAATGTAAAGTATTTGATTATTATTAATTAATTATTATTATTAATTATTATTATTTACAGGGTTACAATGGCAGTTTGGTTTAACCTGGGTTTAACTTATGGTGCATCTGCTAACACTGAAACTAACCTATAATTAATTCATTCATTCACTCATTCATTAAAAAACTATAATAAATTAATAAGCGTATAACATTGTGTTAATATAACTGTATTATGTATTTATTTATTTATTTATTTTGTGTTCCAGTCCTAATATCTACAGCATGTCCAGAGAATTGTATTATTATTATTATTATTATTATTATTATTAAAAAATATATATATAATTAAAAAACCTATAATAAATGTTTTAATAAATGTATAATATTACATTACCTCGATTATGATACCTCTATTATTTATTTATTTATTTATTTTTATTTTATATTATTTTTGTGGACCCACTCCTAATATCTACAGCACGTCTTGAGTATTATATCGAGTATTGTATTATTATTATTATTATTATTATTATTATTATTATTATTATTATTCACAGAGTAATAAATGGCAGTTTGGTTTAAATTATGGAATATCTGCTAATAACACTGAACATATCCTTTAATTAATTAATAAAAAAAAAAAAAAAAAAACTATAATAAATGTATTAATACATTTACATAAATATATTATGTATTTATTTATTCATTGTGGACCCATTCCTAATATCTACAGCACGTCTAGAGTATTGTATTATTATTATTATTATTATTATTATTCACAGAGCAATAAATGGCAGTTTGGTTTAATTATGAAACATCTGCTAATAACACTGAACATATCCTATAATGAATGAATTAATAATAATAATAAAAAAAAAAACTATAATAAATGTATTAATACATTTACATAAATATATTGCGTATTTATTTATTCATTGTGGACCCATTCCTAATATCTACAGCATGTCTAGAGTATTGGATGTTTGATTGCACCAATATTACCTAAAATGCTGTGCTATTAAACAGCTCGCTAGGTTTACAGATGCAGCCATAATTTTAGAGCTGGACAGGAGTTTCCAAATCTCCAACTAACAATTAACAGAAAGCTATTAACTTAATGGGAAAACATAAAATGCCACAAAGAAAGAAATATTATTAACGAGGTTCCTCCAATCTGTAAATCATCTATGGATTAAACGGTGCAAAGAGCACTTTAGGTGAGCCTCTTTCTAGACTGTGTAAATGAATATCGCAGATGTTAAATATTCAGCAATGCATTTGCACTCAACACCCAGGGCACTTGCCAGTTCTCAAAAATAGCTGCTAATGATAACAACACTCCGAAGAACTGGGCTGTTCACTAACACAAATGGCTGTCAGAATCTGTAATGAAGAGGAGAAAAAAAAAAAAAAAAAAAAAAAAAAAAAAGGAGCGGGATGCTGATGATGCTGTATTTAAAAAAAGCAAACAAAAAGACGGGAAAAGAGAGAAGGGCGCTTGAAATGCAGCACATGGTAATGTATTAGGTCTGCCGGTGCTTCTGAACACCTTGCCGACGCAGTTCGTTTAGAGACAGCTTTCACCTCTGCTGAGCAACGTGGAAACTGAGTGAAGTTAAGCTAAAAGCAAACAATAAATATTGTAGTTGTCCCTGGAGGCTTGGGATGCTGAGGGAGGGATAAGCCCTCAAAAATATTTGTTCGGGTTGAAGTGTCCCAGGTGAAAAAGAAATATATTTACATTGTGCTTTTTTGGACATACTTAATATATTTAAATTGCACTATACTAAGTACATATTAAATGTATTATTTTGAAACAACTTTAAGTATATTAAGTGCATTTCAAGATATGTTTAAGATCAATTTTAATCTATTTGCAATATATTTAATGTATTAAAATTGTGTTAAAATGGACCCACTTCAAGTACATTTAGTGTATTTTAACTATACTACCCTTAATTTTATTTAGAGTACACTTAAATGTTGTATTAGAAGTGCATTACAAGCTAAGCTAAGCTAATAATTAATGCATTTACAGTATATTTTAAATATAACATTAGGTCATTTATAATGTATTTTCATAACACTGAAGAATTCACTATTAATATATTAAAAATATATTTTACAAAATCATTTAATATACCAGAAATATAGGTTTAATATATTAAAAATATACATTTAAAAAACCCATTTAGTGTGCCAATAATACATTTTTTTTAATATTAAAAATATACTTTTTATAACAAAAGTTTAATATATTACAAATATAATGCAAACTACTGTTTCTGTAAAGACAGTATCAAATACACATTTTTAAAAGTACAAAACTTTTATTTAATTTGACATTTTTTTAGCCAAAATATGTTCTCAAAAATAAAGATAAGTGATCTGCAGAGCTCCATTTAACACAAAATAAGAATAATAAAAAATAAATCATAAAGCATTTGTAGGAAACTAGCAATTTCATCAAACAATTGAACCACATATGGAGCCACAGAAGACAAACAAATGCATTTTTAACAAACTAGCAATAGCCAAACAGTTAACCAAGAACTGTAACAACTCAAACATCACATCTTCTTCATCCTTCCAGTGGAGAGTGACTGTTCTTTGAGGTTGACTCGTTGTTGCACTTCCTCCAAATGAGGGCCCGCACCTCAGACACTGTCGTCTTTGGGAACTCTTTTATCACAGTGTCTGTGAAAGGGGAAAAAGAAACTGTAAAAATTTCAGCAAATTACAGTACAATTCAGGACTGTAAACCCTGATCCGGCTTGTGTTTTCACTGGCAACAGTACCCTTTCTTGATAGGCTTGGTCTATGCTGGAAAGCAGCGAATGTCCACCATTCTCACATAATGACTATGCTAATGGATTTTCTAT
This sequence comes from Labeo rohita, assembly GCF_022985175.1. Taxonomy (NCBI): domain Eukaryota; kingdom Metazoa; phylum Chordata; class Actinopteri; order Cypriniformes; family Cyprinidae; genus Labeo; species Labeo rohita. The sequence continues at coordinate 8,880,103 of NC_066871.1, read as the reverse complement.
ATGGTTAAGCATATACAAAAACACACAATAATTATTACAGTCATGAATTTATTATCATAACTTTTTTCCTTACCATTTCTGAGGACTCAGCAAGAGACAGCTCACTGGAACTTGATCTTGAGCTGTATGGGCCTCTTTTCATGGACTCTAGGACATCTTTGAGAGATGATACAATCCCAGGAAACTCTACAAGACAAAAATAAATAAAAAAACAACACACATTTGAGTTCTTCATTTTTAGTTAATCAAGGTCTATTGATTCAATAAAATGTATTTTCTAAAGAAGCATTGCTGTAACTTTAAAACTTTTGTTGTGCAAAGACAGGAATTTCTAAGGATAATGGCAAGTTGGTTACGGCTAATAAGGTTTTGTTACATTTATAAATATAACAAACGATCATATACCATAATGGTAATGTGGCTAAAAAAGGTTACATTGCCTTATATTGACATAGCTGTTAATAAAGAGTCACCAAGATGACTTTTCCTTTCCATACTGGCTGTGGTACCCTATCAAAGACAAAAATACTCTAATATATATATATATATAGATATATATATATATATATATATATATTAGAGTATATACATACACTACCGTTCAAAAGTTTGGGGTCAGTACAATTAAGAAATTAATACTTTTATTCACCAAGGATGTAGTAAGTTAATAATTAAAAGTTTATTAAAAGTTAATAATAAATAATTTACATTGTTATAAAATATTTATATTTTGAATAAACACTGTACTTTTTAAACTTGTTATTCATGAAAGAATCCTGAAAAAAAAAAAAATCACAGGTTCCAAAAAATATTTGGCAGCACAACTGTTGATATTATCCAACATTGATCATTCTAATAATAAATTCACATATTAGAATGATTTCTGAAGGATCATGTGACACTTAAGACTGGAGTAACAGGAATAAATTCTATTTTAAAGTATGTTAAAATAAAAAACATTATTTTATATTGTAAAAACATTTTGCAATATTACTGTTTTTTTTTCTATATTTTTAATCAAATAAATGCAGCCTTGATGAGCATAAGAGACTTCTTTAAAGACTATTACAAGTCTTACTGACCCCAAACTTTTGAACGGTAGTGTATATATCAGAACATCGGAAATATTTCGGAAATATTTCTTCAATAACAATTAAATATTATGTTAATAAATGTGTTAAACAAGTGTTTAATAATCAATCTATTGGGTAGGTTTAGGGAAGAACTTTGCTGTCCCAAAAAGGCAGCATCCATTTACATTTTTTAATAAATGCTTGTAAATATATTTTTGATATTTTCACATATATATGTTGCCCTAAAGTACAGTCATATGGTTGTATAGATGGTCACTCATTTTTTTTCTATGGATGGATGTTTACATAACCAACAACGACTCTAAAATACCCAGTTAATTTGGCAAAAGGATTCAAAATTGGGTAGATCTTACCAAAATCTACATTAGCAAGTCTTACTAAAATATACTTTTGCATATTTCAGTCTACTGAAGGAACCAGTTGGACACCTGAAAGAGAACATGCTTTATGAATCTTCTTCTGAGATGAAGTGGCAGCCAACCATTAGTCATATTAAAAAAAAAAAAAAAAAAAAAAAAAAAAAAAAAAATTATATGAAATGCAAACACTGCTTACTCTTTTCCTTGATTGTCTCTGCTCTGTATTTTCAAACAGCTCAGTGTCAGTGTTATCTGAGTCACCTGACATTGGAGTAGAGGTTACAGGTGCTTTCTGTCTTTGCAGGTTCTGGAGGTCTCTTTTAAGTTTGTCTCCCATTGCAGCATCAGCTGCACTTTGAGATGTACTTGCACTCTAAAAGCAACACACTAAAATTAACATTTCACCAATAAAAATAAAAATAAATAAATAAAAAAATCTAAAACCTTTATGGCTTCAGGTGGTTTTTCCCTTTCTCTGCAGTGGTCTTCCAGATGTCTTCTCCTCTCTTAAAAGCATCTCTCTTCATGATTAAGTCTTTGTAAACGTCTGCAATTACACACACACACACACACACACACCATTTCATTTAATTTCACAGTGTACAGTTATTTGATTTGATGGTAGCTGGTTGATCTACCTATAGTAAGTTTACTCTTTTTATGAGTAAAGACAACAGACAACAGACAATGCTTTTATACTTGAATCAAACAAGAAAAGTCACTTTATAGAATAAGCATCAGAAGTTTCTAGACCTAACGTTAATAAGTGTTGCTGTTAACGTCAAAGGTCCACGTACTAACATTGAGATATGCACACTGTCCACGTGGAAAAGTAGTTTATGCACCCAAAATGTTATCTTAAAGCTAGTCGCTAATAGGTAACAATAATAAACTTAACTTACCACCAAGTAGTAGTATTTTTGCTGCCAGTATCTTGCTCTGTCCATGTCGGCCGCGACTTGTCAGGCGCACCGCTATTCTGAGTTGTTCGCGAGCTGGTACTCTGCTCGTCTGTGTTCTCTTAAAATTATATCGGTGCTGTCCACTATCTCCGAGTCAGGGAAATAAAACAAAGCATAGCTAGGAAACGACATGATTTCCGTTGAAATATCATATCCGTTACCCGCTCAACTTGTGCTCATCTCCTTAAAATCTGTGATTGGACAATTGCCTGCAAATTGTATAGCTTGTTTCTGATTGGCCAAATTGAACTGCAAGGAATTGGCTGTGATTGGTCAAACTGAATGCACTGCTACAAAAAAAAAAAATTAAAAAAAAAATAAATAAATAAATATATTTAAGTACTGATGATACAATCATTATTATTATTTCTGTCGCCTGACCTTCGGATGAAATGTGGCACTGAAGTGACGAAGTAATGAAGACATACAAATCTTACCTGCATTTACAAGATAATAAGATTCCAAAAACTACGCATAAGAATGCAATTGCATATTCATATAATGTATGTATTACCGTTTTTATAAAATATATTAAATGTTACAAATGTTTATCAAAAAAATATTTGAAAAGCAGTCTAATGTTCATTACATAAATATTTAATATAAATTGCAGTAGGCCTTGCAAGTTACATATACTGCCAACACAATACACATAATGTATACATTAAATAAGAGTACATTAAGTATGTTTTCTGTAGGTGCACCAAAAGTTTAACAAAAGTATGCTGTTGTTTTAGCATAATTTTAAAAAGTGTAATTAAGCATATATTTACTACCAAAGTATTTTTAGTATACTTTTTGTAAATATATTTAATGTGCATTTATTTCTGCATATTCCGTAAAAGTGTAATTAAGCATGTATTTGTTACAAAAGTACTTCTAGTATACTTTCGATAAATATATTCACAATATCTTTGTGTTTAGCACATTTCTTAAAAGTGTAATTAAGCATATATTTATTATCAAAGTACTTCTAATATACTTTCTAGAAATATATCTACAATATATTTGTGTTTAGCACATTTCTTACAAGTGTAATTAATCATATATTTATTACCAATGTACTTTTATTATACTTATTAGAAATGTATTTGAATTGTACTTCATTTTAGCACATTTATTAAAAGTGTAATTAAGCATATATTTATTACCAAAGTACTACAACTATACTTTCTGTAAATATGCTTAAATGCGATTTAGTATATTTTTAATGCACTTCAAATAAGCACGTTGGTAATACAAATGTATTAAAAACACACTATTTGAATTTCAAATACATTTTTAATACATTTAATACTACGTCTTTTTCACCTGGGGTAGCCTATATCGAGGCCTCAAATGAAATAATAGCCTCGCTTTCTCTCAGTGCAAAAACATTTTGGCCACTATTCGTCTAATGACAGAACAACACGAGCTTTTTACAAAACAGAGATTACAAATGTGAACATGAACTTCTCATGTGAAAATGTTTAAACACTGGAGCTGACGCACTAATTTAATGTGAATATGACACATTTAGCGCATTAAGATTAGCTTGCCTGTTTACGTTCACTTACAGGAATAGTTCACCCAAAAATGTAAATTCTGTCATTATTTGTGACCCTGGACCACAAAACCAGCCATAAAGGTGAATTTTTTTGACTCGCGTGCAACCATTTGAAAATTTGGAATCTGAGGGTGCAAAAAAAAAAGAAAAAGAAAATATTAAGAAAATCGCCTTAAGTTGATCAACTGAATGCACCCAATGCACCCAGATAGCACATGTACGTCTGCAAGATGTCTGTTATAGATCATTTGATCTGGAAAGCATCTGCTGTGTACAAACATCTGACAGACATCTGTAAGACGTCAGTTTTACATGTTCTAAATCATAAACATCTTAAAGACATCTATTAGACATCTAATAACATTCTATAGACATATTGTAGATGAGCAAACACTAAAAAATATGTCTTCCATATGTAAATGCAGACGTCAAATAGACGTCTCTGTGATGTGTGTGTGCTATCAGGGCAAATTAAAATTAAAATTAAGTTTTGATATATTTACAGTAGGAAATGTACGAAATATCTTAATGGAACATGACCTTTACTTAATATCCTAATGACTTTCAGCATAAAATCAATAATTTTGACCCATACAATGTATTGTTGGCTCTATTGCTAGAAATATACCCGTGCGACTTACGACTAGTTTTGTGGTCCAGGGTCACATTTACTCACCCTCATGTCATTCCAAACTTGTATGACTCTTATGTTCCACATAAAAAAAAGATGATGTTGTTAGTAATGAAACAGTTTTGGTTCCTACTGACAAAAACACAATGGAAGTCAACAGGAACCAACAATGTTGCCACATTCTTCAAAATATGTTCTTTGGTGTGAATTTTCATTTTTAAGTGGACATGGCTGCATTTACCTCTGTGTTTACCTAAACTACAATGATTCCATTGGTAAATCACTTTCATTATTTATGAACGAAATTAACTGCAAAGAGCCTAAAGTCCTTCAAAAAGGCTCTAGAATTGCCCTAACAGGAAATATAGCTCTGAATATTTTTAAAAGCTTGGTGAAAAGCCCCATCTTGTGGTCACCTTTGGATATTACAATACTTGCAGCAAAGAAAAGTTCAAATCCAAGATAAGCAAACAAAATTAATCAAAATAATAATTTCGAGGACAAATTTGAGGTTAGACCTCTAATGCAGGTCTATTTTTTAATCATAATTCAACCGCCAACTTACATTGGGGAGACAATGTTATGAATACAAATGATTCTTCAAAGAAATGCATTCTTTAAAATAATAAAAAAACAAACATTCAAAATAAAAAAAAAAGTGCATACACATAAAACATACAAATAAATTAACAAAAAAAGCATTTGACGCAGTCTCATGCAACCAAACATTTACATGGTTTTTCACCTTTTCTAAACCAAATATTATTTTCCTCTTTTGGTTGACCTAGACCGGTGTTTATATAATAAAATGACAGCCCAGTTATAAAGCAGGTACCAGTTCGTGAACAATACATGAAAACCGCTCTGGGCCGAGAGAAATCATTCAAGTCCAGTGTGTAAACCAAGAGCACGCATATTATCCCATAAGACTGATACAGCTTCATTATAATGATAAAATCATCCGTCCTATCCAAACGCTTGATAAGACCATCTCATATTAGCACTTGAGCCATTGAAAACATCCCATATGCAATAAGACTAAGAGAGGGTAATAGCACTTCTCTGAATTCATGGTCCGAGAACTTCACAACTTAAAACATGGAATGACAAAACACAAATGAATGTAGTGTTTAGTGTATCAGCATTGCAAGCGATGCGGGAATTGTGTGCACTGATTGAATGCTGACAATAAAGTTACATAGCTGATATAACATATGACATTCCCTACGTACTACATGGGAAAGCATGAGCAGACCACATCACGCCAGCGAAATGTGAAAAACCAAAACAGGCGGTGATTATAAAAATATAAAAACTCATCACATGGAAACAGGGAGGTCTTACCCTAAACAACAGCTTATGAATTCAAATAATAGTTTTAATAATAAAAAAGATGCCAATTTCTAATTTTGAAATACATATGGTTAAAGCTAATCATATATTCTCTCGTATCACAATATTTAAAAATTAAAAAGTTGGAAAAGTGTGCAAAAAAGCAATAAAATGGAAAAAATTCATGCGGTTTTCTTTAAAAAATAATAATCAGACTCGTTTTGTTTAGCAACAGTCACTTGCATAGTTAAGTGCATGCGTTAATGTTATCATGCAATACTGCTTTTTACAAATACTTTTTCAGTGCACACACAATATGGGCCTGTCGCAAAAAAACTATTAAAAAAAATAATAAGAAGCGTGCTACACATTAGGTTCATTGCTGAAGTATCTATTTTAAGATAAAGTGTGCTGAAAGAGATGGGTTTCTGCGACCAGAAAGCAGCATGAAAATGAGAACGGTTCACCAGTGGCGTCAGCAGCTTGGATTAATGTTTTAATTACAGGGCAGCAAGCTGAGCAGCGGCCGACGTAATGACACTATTATGCAAATGTAACAATAATGACTTGCTTAACCTTACATTTCTCCTGTCATATATAACATTTTGAATTAGTCTGAATGAACTCGGAGCTAACTCGAGAAGAAAATATATTCTATGGTGTACGCAAAATAAACAAAGGCCTTTCTGCAGAGCCATTTCGATTGGATATTAAATCACAAACTCTTGGGAGAAAATCAAAAAACAAAAACAAAAAAAAAAAAAACATTGTTGTGGTGAGCCATTACAGTCTTGATTAAATGTTTTTCATTACTATTGCATATGCACAGTATTGATATTTAAAATAATTTGTTTCTAAAACAGCAAGTTCAATGTATTTCCCAAATACAGAAGGTCATATATCTGTTCTCCTAAAAATGTTGAAAACTATTGCACTGGTTGTCCACAGATAAATATGGGCGACGAAAACCTCTGCGCAAGGGTTCATCCCCAACTCGAAGCAAGCCGAATGAAAACCGCTCGTATATGTTGGCATTGGATTTGGCGGGCACGAAATGGTTCAAGTATGATTATGTGGCTTTCATTATAAAAACAAAGATATACAAAACAAATTCATGCAGGGCTCCGTTAATATCCAGATAAGGAGAGTGTGTTTAAAGATTGTCCTCCACTAATGTACCATTCGAAAGATCACATTCATACAGCAACAATTCAGCTATCGGCCTCTAGTTGGCATTGTTGCGCACATTTCTAAGGGGCAGTAATGCTACTTGTAACTGCTCTCGAGTACAAAAACGAAAAAAGTCAGGGTGGGAGAGCAGGCTTCGAGAGGTACCAAAGAGATTGTTCTCTGCTGAACCCCGTTAAATCGGCCAGGTTTCGTGATGTAACTCTTCTCAATCTCATACTGTATCAGTGCCAGGGGAACACTGGACTGTAAATAGCACCAAGTGTAGATGTGGAGCGAATTGGTACAGTACTCCAAGGAATATCGCAAGAATCTAATTTCGACTTGTCCAAATAAAAAGGAACGGTACCAAGTTAAAAAGTATTGTACAGATCATCCGTTACATCTAAGCGTTATTCGAGGGAGAAAAAATATATACAAAGTGCTAAGTTAAAACATTCCTATTCAGAGTCGTGAACAGTAGTAGATTCATATACCATACCTTGCCGGAGGCAATGATTTGGTTCCATGGCAGGATAGAAAGGCGCTTTCTGATAATTTACATATTTTCTTTGAGAAAAGTAAAATACAGGTATATACTATATACTTTATATTCTTCTTAGGCACATCAAAAAATAGCTGCATTACAGAAAATAATGGAACTGCTATTCAAATTTCATTGAGGCGTCTGTGTTGGCCGTGCAGAAGATTGCATGCTGGAAGAAAGCTTTTTGGAGGATGAGATCTTTTCGAGAGGCCTCTTCCCATTGATGGGAGACTGAAGACTAGTCTCAGAGTTGGAAGACTTGGACTTGCCTACTGGTAAGAGAGAGCGTTTGTTAGGGGTGGAGGTCTTCGAGGACTCCTTCTCGACGGCGGCGGCCTTGCAGGAGCGCGGCTCCGGAGAGACCTGCTGGGAGGAGTTTCCCGAGCCTTCGCCATCGTCTGCGTTGAGTTTGCACTGGCTGCTGGACTTGGCAGTCCTCTCGACAGCCTTCTTGGCGAGAATCGTAGTCTTGCCCAGATCGGCTGACCGCCGAGTCTCTTTCTGCCGAAGCGCGCTCTTGAAAAACGAGAGTCCCTTGTCCTCGGATTTGCTGCTGCGGCGGAGGTCTTTCGAGGAGACGCTTGGGGAGCGCAGACTGGTGACTGAGGAGCTGCTGCTGGAGCTTCTCACCGGCCTCCTTTCGGGTCGGCTCGCCTCGGCAGTTTTGGGTTGGGATGCTCGAGGGGTGGCACTGACTCTAGACTTCTCTGCCAGGGGACTGGTGTGCGCCAAGTCCTTGCTGGAGCCTCTTTCAACCAGCTTCTTCTTGCCAGACACAGAGTTCCTCTCAGCCACCGAAGAGCTCTTTTTGGATGTGGGCGAGGGAGAGGCAGAGGACTGGGGTGTGGAAGTAAAGGACGGCTTCCCCTTTGTGCTTCCAGACACTGGAGACTCTTGTGCCTGCAAGGACTCTTTCCTTCTGGAGGGCGTTCCTGAAGGCGTACCCTTGGTACTCTTGGGAGAATCGCTCTTCTCTTTTAGATTGGTCGCTTTGGTGCCCTTCGTTTGAGGGCTGGAAGACACTTGGGAGGATGGAGACTTGGTTATGGATGAAGTGCTCTGGCGCTTCTTGGAGGACTTCTCTTGGTCTCCCTTGGTCTTTGTGGAGCTCTTCTTGCTGGCGGATCCTTCTGCTTTCTTCTCCGAGCTGGAGCTCTTATGCTTCTGGTCCTTGGAGAGTGCTCCAAGAGCATTCTGGTCCACGGCATTAATCTGGTTGTTGTTGTCGACGGGCTCGCCTTTAGAGCTCTTTCTGTCGGACTGTGTCGGAGCTCTGCAATAGGCCTCGTCCAGGATCCGTTTCCCGCTGCCGTCATCGCTGCCGTTACCCTCCATCGTGGCCAGCGGGGCTTTACTGCTAGGCTGTCGCTCATGCCTGCTATAGCCACCGAAGCAAGACGTGGACACTTTGTCGTCACAAGCTTCTCCTATCCTCTCGAGAGGAGGGGAGGAGCGTGAGTCCAAAGAGAATCGCGAGGGCGAGTTGGATCTCATTTGTAGTTTCTGTGTCAGGGACCAGGATGGTTTCATCCCATTTTCGCTGAAAGCCAGAGGGCTGGTAACTGACGATCTGGAGGACAAGCTCTGGCGCTGAATGCTCCTCACAAAGGGCCGTGTCGAAAATCCTCCTTAAGAAAAAGAACAGAGAGATTTAAAATAATGCGCTAATACCAGAGTGAATGAAAAGAGCATTGGCATGCAGTTTTGTCTTAACTGAGCAAGGCGGGAGATCCTGTGTTAGTAAGCGCTAAAGCTACAAGAGAGAGAAGACATCATAAAGAAAGGCAAGAGTAAAACACTGGCACAATACACAGAATAAAAGGACACAAGGAAGATGAGGGCAAAATAGGTACTACTTAGCTTCTAAAGATTGACTTATTAAAGACACCAGAAAGATGAACACCCATGTTAGAGGCAGAATGAAGCTCCTCACCATCGTCTTCGCTGCGATCACCAGGGAACTCCACTGACTCTGCCAAAGAGATCAGGGATGTGCGTCTCGAGGAGGCTCCGGAGGCCAGGCTGGGCGGCCTACTGCCCGGAAGCCGGTTAACCCAGTGTTCACATAAAGATGAACTGGTGGAGCCTAGGAGAGTTACACAAATCAAAAAACAAGTACCTTTATTTACAGGGCCACACATGGTACATGTACTTACTATTATAATAAAAATGTATTATGTATAATTACAAATTACATGCAAGTAACCGTAAGTCAAACCCTAATCCTAACCCTAATAATACGTACGTGTAGTTAATTAAATTGATATTACTCAGAACTTAAATTTATAATTGTAACACTGTAACAAGGACACCTTAAAATAAAGTATAACCTTGTATTTTTCACACAAAAAAAACATGCTATTTTCTGTCCACTCTATGACACTTAAAATTAAATGGGCTGTTTTGATACAGTACTCTTTATACGCTGATTGGCTACCTTGTAGACCACAGGTGTCAAAATCAGTTCCTGGAGGGTGACAGCCCTGCAGAGTTTAGATTCAACCCTAATTAAACACACCTGATCGAGCTAATCAACTCTTTTAGGCTTATGATTTGCGTTTTGGAGCAGGGCTGGAACTAAACTTTGCAAGGCTGTGGCCCTACAGGAACTGAGTTTGACACCCCTGTTATAGACTGACCACTGCAAGGTTGTTAAATAGCAACAGATGTTGATATGTAAAAGTCGTTGGTCATATGGCAGTTACTGCGGACTGGGGCTAAAAAACGGCCTTGGACTTTCTGGCACAGAGTGGCCCACCACACCCGGTCCACACCACACCATAAACCCACCAGCTCATTATGCACAGAGCAATTTTAACACCACTTAATAACATACCCATATAAATGAAATTTATAGCACTTTGTGCTGCTTCTCTCGAACTGAGTAGCTACAGCAATCTGTTACTCACATTAAACAGTGCCAAAATGTTACTCATTTTTGGAATATAGTAAAAAATAAATAAATAAATAAATAAATAATTCAAATTTCATATCAAAAGAAACATCAAAAGATTTATTGGATAGGAGGCATGCTAAAATGATCCGTTCATTAACTGAAAACAGGCTAGACTAATCAATTCTTGGGATTGAATCAATATTGTTTCATAAAAATGAGAATTAATTAAAATGGGGAAATCAATATTTTTTACACAGCCCTAGACATGATCACTGAAATCTTCAGAACTGGCTGCAGAACGGGGTCTTGACTGGTTTGGGAAGAAAAAAAATGTAACTCAGCCCCATAAAACAGCAGTACTGTTTCATAAGAAAAAAAAAAAAATCATAAAAGCACCCTAAAAGTAACTTACAATAATCCAATTTTTTGGTTCCACAGTGTGGAAAGAAAAACGAGAAAATGTAATTTTTTGGGTGAATTATTTCTGTAATGTGCTCATGACTCATGACATGAATTGTCAATATTTTGACAAATTTAAATGACCCATTTTTTGTAATTTAGCCTCCATAAATGAACTGGATGCCCTTCAGTGCTAGATATGTCTAGACAGTACATCAAACATTTTTTTATTTTTTACGTCTCCAGAACAGAATCAGGCTCTACTGAAAGTCTCATCAAAGAGTGTCATACTAATATGAAGCAGTTTCATTGGGCTGGAAAAAGAGGGTCACTTGGTTCACATGCCAGCACCTTCACAAGCCTTTAAAATGAACAAGACAAATGATTCAGCAAACTGTGTCAACCCAAAACTCAATAAGGAACAAGAGTCACCTGCGACAGAGCTGTTTGCCGACCACGAGGGAATAGTCGTCCTCCTTTGATAGAACAAAATGTATGCGGTTTGCTGACAGACGTCCTCCTCAGCTACAGGCTGAACCTCACTGTCATCAAAGCAATACCACTGCCCATCAATGGAGTTCTTACAGTACGCTGTTAAGAGAGAAAAAAGCCAGGGATTGAAATATCAAATAATACAACACAATTTTGAAGTAAGTCCAATGACTTAAAGGGATGGTTCACCTAAAAATGAAAATTCTAAAACTACGGTTGAACCACTGATGTCACATGGACTATTTTATTGTTGTTCTCACTACCTTTCTGGGCCTTGAACGTGTCAGTTGCATTGCTGTCTATGCAGGGTCAGAAAGCTCTCGGATTTCATCAAAAATAACTTCTTTTGTGTTCTGAAGATGAATGAAAGTCTTACGGGTTTGGAACGACATGAGGGTGAACTATTTCTTTTCTTAGTGCTCCATAAGGCGTTACCTGTGTAATGTCCTCCGTGCATGTTGCCATGATGGTTGCACACAGCATAAAGGTCATAAAGGTAGTCATCTGGGTTACGGCCAAGTCCATAAGGTCGCCTCCATGGTGACCAGTGGGAGGGTAAACTCCAGCTGCTCTGGCTTCTCTTAACCACATGAGGCGCCATATCCATGCCAATTAAAGGAAACCGCACCATGTTTTGCATCTTAACCCTCCTGTCCCCTTCCTTGAAGACAAAAGATGCACACATTAGTAACCAGGCAGTCATTTACACACATTACGCATTTTAATCCAAAGATAGTCTGTGAACACACAGCTAGATCAGGTAGATCTTCAAGTAGGGGTGTGCAATAATGACAAAAAAAAAAACAAAAAACAATCTCTTGATATTTTCCCGGAATTTTGTAGATAACGATAATTAGACAATATTTTGCTGGGCATGTTATTGTGTTATTTTGGCAGGTTTACGACTGACATGGACAGCTGACACCCAAAACATTTCTTCATATTCTTCATATTCTGTGCAGTGACTAGTTTGCAGGAGTAACAGAACTTTTCCAGTAAGTTTAAATTGTTTTTTACCTTTTATGGGCATTTTTATCTATATACAGCCATTTTTTCTAACACAATTAAATGTATGCATCATCTTTTGTCAAATTCTTACATTTAATCAAATTCAAATAGTAGGACTCTATAGGGCTGTTACCAACCAAATAAAATCATTATCAACTAAATTTTTCTTTGCAAATGCAGAGGTATGCAGGACTAGAATGCATTTAACTGCAAATAAATGCATAATTCATGTTTTGATGTTAAAAAAAAAACAACTGAATACTGATATTTGAAATTCTTTGGGGGAAAAAAAAAAAATGGAAAATATACTTTTAATATAAACCTAAAATCTGCATGAGTGAGTCCTTGAGTCATTCATTCAACCGATTCATTCAAATGGCTGATTGATTCAGTATCGAAACACTGTGTGTCGCTCAGAGATGCAAAACAGTTCTGCTGTGGCTTTGTTTGAAACTATTCTCGTTGACGAAATAAAGCAAAAACAGAAATTTGTAAATGTAAATTAATATTAACAATGTTTACTGGACTGTTTTATAAAATCAATATCACATTTGCAATCAGTGCTGATATTTGGAGAACAAAACGGCACTCTGCGTGTGATTTTAACTAGGGTTGCCCCCAAATAGTCGATGAGAAGAGGCTTAGTCGACCAAAATTTTATTAGTCACTTATTGAATCTATATTCTTAGTGAATTTCCAATCTGTAAAGACTCTGTGTGTATTTGTGTGTGCTAAGAATAACAACAAAATGTTGCACTTTTGTAAAATAAAGAAAGCTAACAGGATGCGCTTTCTGCCATCTCAGTCTCCGTGAACTTGAATGTGAAACTTCAAAACTCTGTGTATACTTGTCTTGACATGAAAAATATTGGCTTATCTGTAGAGAGTGAAATGTCTACTTTTAAATGAACCAATTCAAATAGAAAACAAATATTCTCTGATTATATAATCCGTAAGAAACATAAAGGTGCATCCACTACTGTGGAGATGACGAGTCAGTGTCGCCGACTTCATCTTAAACCAAAAACAAGAAAGCACTAGTCTATCGATGAATTATTATAACATTAATGAAGTCTCCATGCTGTTTTTCCCTGAAACATTCATAATTATTATATCTGCCAGTGCGCTGTGGCAAACTTTTTTTTATATGGTTTATTAAACGTGCAACTAATAGTCCTAACTAATCCTTAAAATAAACTACCAGAACTACTGACCAGAAAAATCTTTAGTTGAGGGCAGCCCTAATTTTAACTATATCAGATGTTCTAAATATAAAAGACACATAGAAGACATTCGGAGGCATTTTTGCCCCTATATCTTGTATTTTGAGGGAATTCTAAATGTATTTTAATAGACTAAATCACACAGTGAAAGCATGAACTCTAAATGTGCTTGTACAATTTAACCTAAATCATGTAGTGTATGCATGCACTCTCTGGGTGTGTTTTTGTATGTTTTTTTTGCGATTTATTCAATGCCAAATTGCATATAGTTTAAACAACAATTACGATATTATCAAAGATTACATATATCGCACACCCCTAGTCAAAGGATTGAACCTAGTGGGGTTCAAACTTTAAGTTACTATCCAAACCGCACAAGCCACCGCACATTTCCACTCCGTGCTGAGAGCACATTTGCACAGATGATGTGATTTGATTAGTACAGCACCTGTCTAAACCTCTTGAGGTGCAGTATGAGGACATCCGGCAGGGTCCACAGGCTGAGTTTGATCCGCCCCTGTTGCAGTTGCCTGCAATGGGGGCAGCGCCAGGCATCATCTGGGGCCAACTGGAAGGCATACAGGAAGCAGACATAAACACAATCAGTCAGAGAGGGTTTTACATTTACAAATCTGGCTGTTTCTTCATTTTCCTTAAAGCACAGCCAGTTCCAAACCCTTTCCTTAGCTGCCCGAGGACAGCTTTGGCTAACCACAGTGTATATTTATACACTGGATGGACCAATTCCAGGGTTAAAGATGTGTTCGCAAAAAAACTAGCAATTTTAAAACAGCACTGACAGCAGAAATAGAGTAACCTTGACATATGCGCCCACAAAGGCAGCTCTGGAGAAGTGGAAATTAAAGAAATTAAAGGAGTGTGAGGGCTCTCTTAAAGGAATAGTTCACCCAACAAATCAAAATTCTGTCATTAGTTACTCACTCTCATGTCGTTCATAACCTGTATGATTTTCTTCCATGAACACAGGAGGAGAATATCTGAGCTGCTCTTTTCCATACAAGGAAAGTGGATGGAGGCTGTCAAGCTCCAAGGATGGCATAAAAGCATTATAAACTGCCTCTTGTTTGATGAAGGGACAGAAATTTATGTTGTTATTAACTGAAAATCTTGCTTGACAGCCTTAGACTTCTTTCATTTTCATTGTATGGAGTAATTTTGACATTTCTCCCTTTGAAAACAAATCGAACAGGTTTGGAAAGACATGACAGTGAGAACACAACAAAGTTTTCATTTTTGGCTAAACGGATCCTTTATGTGGGTAAAACCTGAATGTGTATTATGCAGGACGTTTACCTGCTCCTCTTTGGTGTAGAGCTGGAAGCACTGAGCGAGGGTGCAGGCCTGCGGCTGATGGTGCTGCTCTCTGTGCAGATACACACTCTCAGCATCAGGGATGTACTCTTCCTCAGTGTGTCCAAACAAACTGCGGGAATCAGAACATACGCTGGAAACAAATCTCTAACCAGACCCGTCAAGCATGTCTGCTATCCTCTATTGTGGCTTCAACACACATATTTATTTCATCTCCGTAAGATATTTTCTCCAACAGTCTGCCAGAGAATGTTTAATACATGCACACGTGTGGTCAGGAACTCCTCTGACACTTAAAGTGTCGAACTTCAAAAACTGTTTGAAATGACCCTTCTTCTCAAGCTTCACTAAAATTTCGAGCTCTAAAAATTTATAGCCATACATTCTCCTGAATGGCTACTTTTGTGGCTTTTTTATACAGAGGTTCCCAAACGTTTCTTTCAGCTAAACCCATTTGAGCTAAAGCATTTATTTTAATTTAATATTTCAATAATTTAACAATATGCTTGCATGTTCAAAGTTTTAAGCCACAATATGTAAGTTTTTGCCACTAGAGGGCGCATATTCAAAACAAACATGAAACAAAGGCAAAGTTTGATGATGCCATGATTGAGTGTGGAATCATGGGAGTTGTTGTTTTCATCCCCACAGCAGAAATCATGTTCATTTTATGAGCTAATGTATTAACGACGTATTAAGGTCACTGTAATGTAAAGCAGGGTAGGGCTGAAACTCATGAAAGCAAAACGAGGACGCTGGAGCAATTACTAATGAAGGACGAGTGTGATAAACCGCTTGAATGCAGCGGAGATTTTATTCTGCCACAGTCGACCGCTTCCGCTTCTTCCGGTCATGCGCATGTATGAAAAATACAACTCTGTTTTATCATACTAGATACATTTGAGTGTGTTGAAGTGTTGTTATAATGCAACTCTGTGCGTTCGTCACCTGTCTAATAAAATGCATAACATATTAAAGCGTCTTTGGGGTTTCCAAGTTTTCTACAAAATCAAACCGGAAAATCAAGGGTGTTTGACGTCATTGGCAGGCGACGCTATGACGAGGTCCGTTACACTAGTTAAAATTGCTTATTTCTCTGGATTTAAACATTCTTAGACACATTTGGGATAATGTAAGTAGACAAGTCAGCAAAATATATAACACTGTTCTAGTGGTTTTTGGATATTTTAATAAAAAAAAATCTTACATACTGTGCCTTTAATGGTCACATGACATGCAAAGGAAACAAATAAGTACTTTCATTTTATTTTAATAGTATTATTTTATTTATGAAGAAAAATGTGTTTATTTTAATATTGTATTTTAAATTTTTTTTCACTTAACTCGTTCCCCACCAGCATTTTTGTAAAAAAGTTGCCAGCCACTGCCAGCATTTTTGAGGAGAATATTTTGTTGCATGAATATTTAAACATGCAACACATCAAAATAAAGAACAGACCCTTTACTTTTCAACAAAAAATCTGTTTTATTTTAGTTTTCAAGCATTCCTTTTTTTATAAATACTTGAATGTTGGTAGGTTTCATTAAAAAAGCAACATTCTGAGCAAAAAAGCTGAGAAAATCCCATTTTTTATCAAATACTACATCTGGATTATATTCAGTACTATTATCAAAGCAAAGATGCAGTAGATGGCTTCCATAAGCACTCCTACAACTTGCACAGTCCTTTACCACTTCCTGGATTGCCATTTTACTCAGTAACATTAGGCATTTTTCATTTATATGCTGCTTATTGTTGATGATCACATTATTTTTCATTTGCATATACTTACATATGAGATCGCTCGTTTCTGTGTCTCTCTCTCATTTGTGTTTTTGATCGGCACATTCTAGACTCAGGAGTGTAATAGCACCCCTGAGCGTATAATAGCGAGAACGCGGAAACCCGGAACATTCAGTGTTTGACAGGGCAAGAGTTAATGACCTAGTTTTTAGCTTTTCATCAGCTCATGAACTCCCTGCCGTTCCCTCACAAACCCCAAGGGTTTTTAAATCCTAGTTTGGGAATCTCTGATATAAAGCAATGATGTTCAGCAATTTTTACATGTGGTTTAATTGCCTAAGTATTATTTTCGGGCCACTACACACACACACACGCACAAACAAAAAAACTACAGACAAGTTATTAATTGTGGCTTAGTTTTACTTACTATTCCTTTGTCTCTTTGTCCCACTCCACTACAATCTTAACATGAGGAGGTCCTCCTGGCCCACAGGATTTATATGCTCTAAAAAGGAAAAATTGAGGAATGGGAAAAAAAAAAAAAAAAAAAAGGAAAAATGTATTTTTGGCTGAACTATCCTTTTAACAGATCAAAATGAAGAATCAAGCTTCGTTATGTTATTACATTTGTTAAATTCAATGATCATACTAAAGCAGTTATGACAAATTTTTTATCTACACTCAATTAATCTAGCATAGGTATTTAAAGTCTTTGGAGGTTTGTGTAGTTAATAATGCTGCTGTAATAAAGGTAGGGAATATGTTCCTGCCCTTGGAAAAACTCATGAACAGTATAACAAAATACATGTCTAAATCAGTCAGCAGGACACCTGAAATTAAATTTCACAAAATATGCTCTGAACACAGCAGTCATGCATTACAAACCTTTCCACAGTTGGGTGACATAGTGGCTGCTCCTCTTGTGGCAACAGATATGTGATTCCAACCACTCCGACCACACGCAAACTAAAAGGTCCAACCTATAAGAACCAATCTATGTCATTAGCAGTCATTTAATTGTACTGACGTGAAAAAAAAAAAAAAATTAAGATCTGTGTTTAAAGGGATAGTTTACCCAAAAATAAAAATTCTGTCATTAATTACTCACCCTCATGTCATTCCAAACTTGTAAGACCTTCATTTATCTTCAGAACACAAATTAAGATATTTTTTAAAGAAATCAGAGAGCTTTCTGACCCTGCATAGACAGCAAAGCAACTGTCACATTCAAGGCCCAGAAAGGTAGTAAGGACACTATTAAAATAGTCCACGTGACACCAGTGGTTCAACTGTAATTTTACAAAGCTATGAGAATACTTTTTGTGTGTAAAGAAAATAAAAATATTTATTCCCTTCACAAACAAACGTAATCCACTGCATCTTCAGCAGCTCAGATGTTGGGAGTAAATGACGACCACTACGTTCATTATTACATCCAGAAACGCAACACCTCAATCGCTCAATTCTTGTCTAACTTACATCCCTGCTCCGCCATCAAAACAATGGAGGTTGGACTGTTACAACTGATCGGAGGTAAGATGCTCATGTCAATCAACTATCGTGGGAGCGGCCTCTGTCATTGTGATGCCATAACAACAGGCATCTGAGAATGGCTCGATTTGAAAAAGAGGATATTATTTTTACAGATTAAATAAAAACCACTGCATGGATTTTTATCATTACAGGGTAGATTTGTACATACACTGCCAACACACATTAATGTTCAAACAACATGTAAAAGTGAACATCCAATGACCCCTTTAACTTGTGTTCTGAAGTTGAATGGAGGTCGTACGGGTTTGGAACGACGCGAGGGCTGAACTATCCCTTTAACGGCAGGTAGAGGTTTCACTGACCTGAATGTAAACCCCTGGCCTTAGCAGGTGACGCATTTTCTCTAGAATTTCTTTCTGTAACACATCCCATGTCACACTGCGCTCTAGATATAGTACAAACGGAAGACCGAACCTGCAACAAAAAGAAAGTACTGCATTGATGTTCCACTACATGACAGTGCTACATTACGCTCTTATATTGTGTATAACGAGATTTTCTCCATGCAAGACGTTGTGTCAAAAAATAATGAAACTTAAACCCTTGTATGAGAATTTCATAAAGACAATAATTTTACCGCCGTCCTTGATGGCCAGTGCAGGCTCGGTTACAGATCAGCAGAATCATTTTCTCACATCCAGTATTCTTGTTGGGAGACGCTGGATTCATCGCACCCTGCATGAAAGACGGCGTTCGGCTGCTTTCCGCACCGTATTTCAAATTGTTCTGATTCAGATTAGCAAGGAGGCTCCCTGGAAATAGTTAAAAATGTTACTTACATTACTATAAACAACATAAAACTTAGAAATAGTATCAAGAGCAATTAATGTCAAACTCTCCAAGCTACTTTTATGATGATCCTAATCTAAAATCATCTGATATACCCAAAGTATACTTCGGTTTTTACATGTATGCTAAAGTTTGCGTACATTTGCATAAATACTGTGAATACTCTCTATGCTCAGCTTGCACATGTGACTTTTGTTATTTTTTGTTGTTGCACTAATTAGTTGGTCCAAATGGGGCCAACATTGGCCCAGCCCAAGGTTTCACAGTCTAAAACAAAACAAATGAGACAAAAACAAACTACTGGAGATGGTAACAAAAATAGACGCCTGCCTTGATGAACGGGTAAAGAGATTAGATTAGATTACAGTTCTCGAGAGAAACCAACACTGGACTTACTAGTGCACATGTGTTAACCACCTGTGTTTGCATATGCTATGTAATGGAGATTACTATGAGAGCAAAAGTGTTGGGATGTACGCTAAGCGTTTGCGTCAAAACTGAAGTATACTTTGAGCTATAACCAAAGAGCAATGCATGAAAGAGTACCTCTTTTAGAGCGAATGTTTTCTAATCTAAAAGTCTCAGGAGTTTCAAAAGCAAAGATTGAGTCACTTTCTTGAATGATATCAAGATCGTCGTCATCGTCACAAAAGGACCGGTGGAAACCGTCGTAATACATTTCAGTCAGGACAAACTGCACAGACATAAGAGAGACGGATGGTCAGAAGTGGTTTACACTCAACATCTCAAGGCAAACAAACAGGAAACGGCTTTGGTAGATGACGTTGTGTGGGAAGACAAACATACAAACAGCAATCAACCCTCCATCAGTGTCTACACCTCAGTATTAATGGAGAATCAATATTGCATTCAGGGAAACTGTAAAGATCTTTACACCAAGACGGGAATTCGACGCAAAAACATCTCAGTACTGTGCAAAAGAAACCTGTGGAAACTGCACCTGGTCTGGTGGGATCTTGGTCTCGCGTGATACGGCCTCTCTCAGTCTGGACACAGTGCTGTTGAGTGGTACGGCCACACCGATCCTCATGCAGTGAGAGTACTTGCCTTGATAAACCACGGTCACATACAGAGGCCTGAGGGATGCCAAGTAATACAACAAATTAATCCAAAGCAACTTCAGAGAGATAGTCACCCTGGAGCAACCAAGGGCACAATAGTAAAAAGTTCATATATCACCACATGCAAACCTTCAGACTTTAAATTGCTAACCCAAATTTTCAACCATTAGTTCACATCACCACCTGAAAGTAAACTCAAAGGGTCCGTCAACCCGAAATGAAAATTCTATCATTATTTGCTCATCTTCATATTGTTTGAAATTCATAAGTTTTTCATCCATCATCAAAACACAAATGAAGACCTCAGAGATTTCTGTCCCTTCATTGATAGTACTTTGATGCTTCAAAAAGTTGTCTCAAAAGTAATCCATATGTGACCTTGGACCACAAAACCAGTCTTAAGTAGCACGGGTATATTTGTAGCAATAGCCAACAAAGCATTGTATGGGTCAAAATTATCGATTTTTCTTTTATGCCAAAAATTATTAGGATATTAAATAAAGATCATGTTCTATTAAGATATTTTGTAAATTTCCTACCGTAAATATATCAAAACATAATATCTGATTAGTAATATGCATTGCTAAGAACTTCATTTGGACAACTTTAAAAGCGATTTTCTCAATATGTTGATTTTTTTGCACCCTCAGATTTCAGATTTTCAAATAGTTGTATCTGGACCAAATATTGTCCCATCCTAACAAACCATAAACAAATGTGAAGCTTCCAGATTGTATAAAATCTCAATTTCAGAACACTGACCCTTATGAGTAATTTTGTGGTCCAGGGTCACACATGAATCAGATGGTTTAATCAGGTTCAAACAGCTTGACTGACACATAATAATAAATTTGCT
Source organism: Labeo rohita (assembly GCF_022985175.1). Lineage (NCBI taxonomy): Eukaryota > Metazoa > Chordata > Actinopteri > Cypriniformes > Cyprinidae > Labeo > Labeo rohita. Next base: position 8,859,090 of record NC_066871.1, on the reverse strand, counting down.
TATCATACAACCAATCCGAGCTTTTGTTTACCACATAGGTGTACTGATCAATGCTCATATTTTAATAAAAGCCTAAATTAAAAAGAAAACTTGGATTAAAGCCTTTAATTCATATGAATTTCTTTTACAATGTCTTTATGAACTCTTTAAATCTTAAGCATTTTATGAAGCATTTATAAAATAGACATTCAATTTCAATAAAAATATCTGCATTTGTGTTCCACAGATGAATGAAAGTCTTATGGGTTTAGACTGACATGAGGGTGAGTAAATAATGGCAATTTGAATTTTTGGTTGAACTATCCCTTTAAAGACTAATACTAATTAGGGCTGGGTTTTGACACAAACTTCACGATTTGATTTTGACTTACAAGCTCACGATTCAATTCAATATCAATTATTTTGTATATATATGAGGTACAGTACATGCCACATTTTCTCATTTCTCATGTTGTAAAATATACATGAGAGTCAGTTATTACTATATTACTGTGGTATTGAATGTTAAAATTAACTGATTTGTATACAATCACTTAAATTACACTCAATTAAGCTTTTATAATAATTAAGTTATAATACTAACTTTACTACTACTTGAAGTTATTTTGAAATCTAAACACTTAAGAAATTAAATCTCTGGTTTTAGCTGATTTTTTCAGCAGGGAAATGTGACGTTACGTTTAAAAGCAGTTATACTGACATGAGACAGGATATGGATTTTGACAAATTGTACTTTTTTTTTTCAACATATATTCGGATGTTCATTCATCTTTATTTTGTGCTGAAACTGGTATTAAAGCAGAGGCGATCAGTTCACCTGCCACTTCTCTTGAATGGAGGCACTACATCAATCTGTTACTCCACATTAAACAGCACCAAAACAGCATTTATTGTTTGAATATTGCAATAAAATGGATGGAACTTGAAATCTGAGACTTATTTCATATCAGATGTAACAAAGCACAAAGCTTATTCCGATTTACTGGATGGGAGGTGCGATACTTCCGTTCATTAACTGAAAACGGGCTAGACTAATCGATTCTTGGATTCAAGAATCAATCATTTCATAAAAATTGAGAAATCAATATTTTTCCCCAGCCCTAATGCTAACGCAACTATATTCATATACGAAAACATTTTGGGTGTGGATAAAACAAATAAACATTCAAATAAACATTCCAAAGAAAAGCAAAAAACCCACATTAATTAAAAAACTAAGCTGATACCACGAAATGCACTACTTAAGGACCTTTTACTGCATTCAGCAGCCTGTAAGGACTGAGAGCATTTAGAATTGCTTTAATGATGCTTGATCACCCCTCTAAATGCATTAGGAAGCAAACTCATCTCTAAAGAGGAAAAGCTGTGTGCAGTGGCCCCAGAAGGCAAGGCAGACTAAATCAACAACTCTTCATCAATATCTGCCCACGTGAAGTGGCATATCAGGGAAGCATAGGGAATAAATGGCCTATGAAATAATACACAGAGATAACAGCACTTGCTAGGCATGGATAAACAGAATAAAGGAGAGGGCAAATGAAATCTACTCCCACAGACTGTGACGACCAGGGCAACTATCGCTTAAGACGCACATCGCTGAACTTCCAGACGAAATTTCCTCTTTTCGGATCGGCCATTCTTCATGCTGGCAGAGCATAAGCTCCAAATCTAGTCTTTCCTCGCACTAATGTTTTTTAGATTTTTTAGATCTATCACTGTCGGCAGAGAGATGCCGACAGTGCAAAAAGCCGGGTCAAAATACCCCCCCGATTCTTCTTTATGATGTAGAATGTCTTGGATTAGGGATGATATGAAGACACCGGCAGGGTTGTACTCAATAATGATGTGGAAGTTAAATCTGCCCAGCTATTCTGCTCTCCCAGGGACTATTATTCACTAGTTCATCATCTCTGCTGTACTATGAGAGGCAGGTGTGCTGTAAATCACTTGTCTGTCTTCTAATACTACGGCTTCTTTAATCATTAATGTGTACTAATAAATTCAGCAGCTTAAAAAAAAGCCTCGGGATTAAACCAAGTGCTCTCCTTGATCAACCACTATGCTGGCCTCTTAAAAATAGCATCAGAGCTCCTCAGGAGAGAAACAGAACAGGATGATCATGTGAAGGGAAAAGTATATATTTAGCACCTAAAACCAGGTGAAAGTAGCAAGAAATATTGTGAGCAAAAGTAATTTAAGCTCCACCGACACATATCCATGGCTGTCAATTTCCAACAAATTTAATTTGTCCATCAGTTTGTAAAAACGAAGGAAAATGTCTGTACTCTTTGGTAATACACTTATGATGAAAGATATGTAGCAAGTGTTGTATTTGTTAAATAAAACTAAGACTATACATCGTTTCTGTAAGTAAAATGAAGCTGAAATAAAATAAAATATAAACATTCAATACAAACTAAAAACAAGTAAGTTTAAGGTAAAGCACTAAAACGAATAAAACTGAAATAAAAACATTAAAACTGAATAGAAAAAGAACTTTTAGGAGTAATATTGAAAATACACATAATACAAGCTAATTCAAAATAATAATAAATACTACATGCAACATGAGGCAATTTCCCCTTTTCACACAGTAATACCGGTAAATTGTCACAAAATTACCAGAAGGATTTACTGGTAAATACAAAAATCACAGGCAACAATGTTTCATCTTTTTACCGGTAAAGCACCATTCACACATCAGTTTAAAAACACCTGCAAATGTTGTGACATCATTAACTAGAAATGACCTCTAAATGGCTGTGCCTCCCGGTGTGGTGTTTGTAAATGTGGACAGGTATTTTTATTGATGTGTTAATTTTTATGTCAAACGTTCACATTCATGTAGCTGTTTTTGGCCCAGAGAGATCATTTTAGATGACTTCAAATTGGAAAAAAATAAAATAAAATAATAATAATAATAATAAAGTACAGCATTTTATTTACTCAAAAAGAAAAGAAAAATAGAAAGAAAAAAAAAAAAAAACAGGAAGAGATCTGGTATCTTAACTGTTGCACTTACAAGACATTCAAAACTGTAAAGCTTTTGCGAAATAAAGAAAACTTCTTTCTGCTGTCTTGTTTTCCTTTCTGTGAACTTTGGATCGTGTCACAATAACCCGCAGCTCAGCACATTTTTTTTCTTTCGTTTTGTTAATGCATCAATGATTTAAGTGAAATATATTTAGTGTATAGGCCTATATATTCCTTTTTATGTAAGCCTATAGATTTATTCTGTTTTCTTCATTCACAGAAGCACTGCAGGTGCATGTGATCTGTTGAATCTATTTTAAATTATGCTCAGATAAACTCTAACGCTGGTGCATTGCCATTGCGACTTAGTTCATATCTGAGTGCAGGCATTTCATTTGTTGGATCACATTTGCATTGGCTGTACTGATTGAACCTGTGATTGGTTGAAGGCAAATTTCAAATATTAAATGGAACAATAAAATAACATTATTAACCAGTTAATGGCCATTTCAAATTTTCTATTCAGTTCGGAACTATAAAATTTGATTTTGTTTCCGTTTCGGTCAAAATTTCGTTCATTTCTGGTTTTTGTTTTCGTTCCTTGAACTGGTTCAGAGCCCTGCTTCAAACCAAACTACAAAGCATGGAGTAAATGCGTCATTTGCTTCAAAACTTTACGACTGGCCCAGAGTAGACGTCTTACGCCAGCGCATTTTAAACTCATATGTGCTCATACCGGTAATCTTTTTCTGTGTTCACACAGAGCACATTACTGGTAATTTACTGCGAACATTGCAACTTCTCTAATCAATAAATTGCCAGAAAAAAAAATTATGAATTTAACAGTATTTTTTAAAAGGGCCTGATGTCCAAACAATAATTTACCAGTAAAACTGTATGCGTGAAAAGGACTAATGAGAGGTGTTCCACTTATTAACCTTGTGCAAAGTTAAACGCAATATTCATATTAACTTGTTAAAACAACTAACTTTCGGATGATATCATACAACATAAGTTTTCATAAATCACTACTTTACATGAAGCTAACTGTATTTACTGAATAATTCCTGCCCTAAGTGCTTTAAGAAAATTGGATTCAGACTAGCTTTTTTTTTTTTTTTTTTTTTTTTTTAATCGTCCAGCTCACTTGTTTTTAGCCTTTGTTCAGAAATTATTTTCTTTGGTAATCAACATATTGATGCTCTCAGTACAGTTGTATTTAATCTATAATTTCTTTAAACAAGAACAAAAAAAAAAAATATCAAAAACATCATACTCAGTGAATAAGTACACCACTGTTCAAAAGTTTAAGGTCAGTAAGGTATATATTTTACAAAAAAAAACTATATTATGCAATGCAATGCAAAATATTATGCTGTAATTTTACAAATGCTTACAGGATAAAATGTATCTCTGTTCCCACACCAAATTTTGGCACCGCAACTGTTTTTAAATGTTTTTTGAGCAGCAAATCAGCAGATTAGAATGATTTCTAAAGGCTCATGTGACACTGAAGACTGGAATAATGAAAATGTAGCTTCAAAATCATGCTTTTTTAAACAAATAAATACAGCCTTTGTGAGTTAATTGGATTCAAATAATAAATATCACACCGACCCACACTTTTTGATTGGTACTGTATCTAAGCAGGTAGCACAGAGCAACAACACGTTTCATAAATGGTGGATCCAGCAGCACAAACTTCAGTTAAGAGTTAAAATAACCCAATAGTTGTAGCTCAATGCAAAGTTGAAGTCCACAGCAGACTAAATTAACAACATCATTCCAACAGTCATGAAATCGAACAAAGCTGGAACACTTCATCATATTTCATATTCAACCTACCCTGATGATCAGTTACATTATTAATAAAGACATGACGGTTGATCAATCTGCCTTCATGTCTACACTTACAAATGAAGCATGTTGCTGTCAACAAAACATAAAAATTAAAATAAATGGGGGTGTTTCTGAAATCAGTACTTACCGTGTGTGAGGTAATGGAATTGGGAGGGAGATGCAAAGAAAAGGATCAAAAGTGTTGCTCTGTTTTTGACAGTGCGGACAGGTAAGCGAAGATCTGGAATCAACAAAAGGCCAAAGTGAGCGGATTCAACTAAGACAAACATTTAAATACAATTAACTGATAGGTATCAGTGACCATTACCTGTACTGAGCTTGAAACAGCTCTTGGACAAAAGAGCCAGCTGAAAGAGGGGGGGAAGGTCCCTCTAATGCTCCATCGTCTTCCTCAATAGGAGGCTACGGTGACAAACATGAGAATGTTAGGTGCTATTTAACAATACTAGTAACTCAAGACAAACCAGCGGAAGGTCAGCTATTAAATATGCATGATAGATTTGCATATCACATTACAAACACTTACCACACTAACAATAAAATAAAATGTGTCATGTACAGGCAGATAAAGCTCAAATCAAGTACATAAAGCAGAACAACTACATAATTCATAAAACTAATGAACAAATGATCATCACAAGGCATGCATGTTTTTCTTAAATGCAGCAAGGATGCATTAAATTGCTAAAGACTGGTAGTAAAGTCATTTATAATAGATATTAAAAGATTAAATAAATGCTGTTCTTTTTAACTTTATATATTAAAAGTGGATTGTGGTTTCCACAAAAACATTAACCAGCACAACTGTTTTCAACATTCATAATAATAATTAATAATAAAAGCTTTGCATCACAGAAATAAATTACATTTTAAAATGTATTCAAACAGAAAAGAGTTTTTTTAAATGACAATAATATTTCACAATATTACTGTTTTACTGTATTTTTAATCAAATAAATTCAGCCTAGGTAAGAAAAAAAAAATCTTAAAAAAACAATAGTACTAGTATATGGGCCATTCTACAGAACAAGTCTTGAACAAATGTGTCTTTTTCCACATATGCTGTATGTCTGCAAATTGTATAATATCCAAGGTACATATTTCGTGTATCCGCCCCTCTCTTCTCTCTGTGGAGCGACAAGCCTGTTTACTTTAGCCGTGTTTAACCACTAAACTTGCTAACTAGCACATTATTAGGAAAGGTCATCGTAAAGATTCATAAAAAAAACCCTTATACTCACATCTGCTGTAAGTGAAGCTGGATCACGAATGATTTGCACAAACATAGATTGATTTATGTAGATCGGGAGGCACATTCCCTTCACAAACAAACGTAATCCACTGCATCTTCAGCAGCTCAGATGTTGGGAGTAAATGACGACCACTACGTTCATTATTACATCCAGAAACACAACACCTCAATCGCTCAATTCTTGTCTAACTTTCATGTCTGCTCCGGCATCGAAACATGGAGGTTGAACTGTTACAACTGATCTGAGGTAAGACGCTCATGTCAATCAACTATTGTGGGAGCGGCCTCTGTGGATGTGACGCAACAACGACAGGCATCTGAGAATGGCTTGATTTGAAAAAGGGGATATTATTTTTACAGATTAATTAAAAAACACTGCATGGATTTTTATCATTATAGGGTAGATTTGGACATACACTGCCACCACACATTAATATTCAAACAACACGTAAAAGTGAACTTAGCATCCAATGACCCCTTTAAAGTACTAACTGCAGTCAAGTTACCAATGCTGGAAGTCTGGAACTGATATGTTTTGTGTTTGTGTGCGTCAGCACGATTATAATTTTCCTCATACCAGCAAAATCAACTTAAAAAACAAACAGAATGTCACTTTCTGCCATTTGAGTTTCCTCTCTGTCACAAAACTGAACTGAAACTCAACAAATATAGGCTACTTTACGTGTCGCGCAGTTTTTCCCCTTGTCTATCAGTTAACTAAATTTAATATATTTCAAGTATTTATTCCTTGTCTGTATATGCAGATTTTATAGCCTATATATGACATTAATTTGATATAACATTTAGTATTTTCACATGTAGGTGGAATCAATGGCAATTTGTACTACTGTCTGTTTAAAATAAATGAAAAGAAACCTAGAATAGTACATTTGTTTTTTTTTTTCTTGTACCGAACCATGACCCTCGAACTGAGGTACGTACCGAACTGTGACATCTGTGTACTGTTAAACCCCTACTATTTACACAATCTAAGCGCACCGAAGAATTGTTGTCAGAAGTCAGAGTAAAGGTTTTTATGATTATGCTTCACCATAAGGATAGAGCTTGAGTCAGTAAATAAAACCTCTGTATATTGCCAAGACAGTGTAAATGATTAATAATTTGAGAGACTGGCGTTTTTCTATGAGTTTAAGATTCCAGCTAAGCATCTGGCTCTTCAGAGCAGCGCAGTCAGTCGGCCAGGAAACTGTCAGCCTCGTGCTTCTTGGCACAAACTCCAGGAAACCACAACGTACATCTAAATCAATCGGACAAGCTGAATGACCTCATGCGAGTATGCAAGTGGCTGACCCTGACCAGGACACCACAGGCTGTAAAAAGAAACCGAACGAGCCCTCTTCCGAACAGGCCTTAGGATGCGACTCAACGACGTCCCATTATTTGATATAAGGGAGGATTTAGATCCCTTAAACTCTTCTGTCCTGATCTTTGTCAGACTGATGTCTAATGCAAGACTCCTCGTTGCCATTCCAGGGCAGAATGGCTCTATAAATCCAGCCATGTTTGGCTCTTCTCCTGTTCTGCTATTTAAACGATTGAAATCCCAAGCTTTTATGGAGCTGCTGATACAAACCCCATTCTGTGCAACAGCTAGAGTGGTTAACGGTCGCCGAATTCAGCTGACCTTAAGTTAAGAGGTGAACGTCCTGTATTGACATCCTTAGACCAAACAGCCATGCTTCAGCGAAACATTCGGTCATTAAACCCATCTATGTCCGTTCACTAAAATACCAGCCATACCTTTATAGAGGCTCTGATGTTTGGGTGTACCAGATGGTTGAGGTCTTCATGGACACGGTCGAGCAGCCAGAGAAGGAACTCCTGGGCATCATGTTGGGCATTTCCTCGATACTGCATGGCACTCCTTGCCACAGCATTCTACCACAACACACACAGAGTATTAGTCACATTTTGAACAATACGACATGAATGTTTCTAATCTGCAGAAGCAAGATCAGATATGGACAACTTTTAATCAGTGTTGACATTTGTGCTTTTTAGGGATTTATTTTTATGTGTTTTTAATCATATAAAGCTTACTGTATCATATTTTACAAATGATTCACTACAGCCTCTAAATTATCAGTATTTACACAGCCGGTCAAAAGTTTGGATCAGTAAGGATTTCAATTTTTAAAGAAGTCACGTATGCTCATCAAAGTTCCATTTATTTGATCAAAAACACAGAAAAAAAAAGTTATATAAAATATTATCACACTTTAAAATAACAGTTTTTTTATTTTAATATACTTTAGAATGTAATTTATTTCTGTGATGCAAAGCTGAATTTTTAACAACCGTTACTCCAGTCTTCAATGTAGAAATGCTGATTTTTTTTTTTTTTGGAATCTGTGATTCTTTGATGAATAAAATGTTAAAATGAACAGTATTTATTCCAAATAGAAATCTACTAACAATTTAAGTCTCTCCTATCACTTTTTTATCACTTTTCAACACATCCTTTCTGAATAAAAGTATTAATTTCTTTCAAATTAAAAAGTTACTGACCCAAAAGATTTCAGTTACAAAAAAAATTCTATTTTAAATTTTAACTTTTTATTCATCAAAGAATCCAGAAAAAAAAAAGTATCACAGGTTCAAAAAAAATAATAATAATAATAAAAATATTAAGCAACACAACTGTTTCAACAACATTGATAATAAATCAGCATTTTAGAATGATTTCTGAAGTATCATGTGACACTAAAGACTGGACTAATGATGTTTAAAATTCAACTTTAATCACAGGAATAAATTCTATTTTAAAGTATATTAAAATAGAAAACCACCATTTTGAATTGCAATAATATTTCAGAATATTACTGTTTTTTTCCTGCATTTTAAATCAAATAAACACAGCCTTGATCAGTCTTATATTAAACATTAAATATATTTAAACACATTAAATATATTAAAACTTTGCTGAAAACCCTGTTGTACTCAAACTACTACATGCCTTTTGTTCTGATATTTATTTAGCAAGAAAAATCTTTAATGATTTTTATGTATTTAATGTAAGCATAACTGTATTGAAGATGAACATTTACTGGACTGAAAAAAAACTTAGGTTTACTTAATTATCCAAAAGAAAATTCATTAAAAAGTGAGTATCAAATCTGATACAGATTACTCAGCCTTCTGAGTAATGTTTATTTGTACATTTCTCAATCATAATTGTAGTGCATTGCATTATATTTTCCCTACTTCATAAAACTAAGCCTTACTGGGAGAAATATAGTGATATTTATATGCATTTATGTAAGTAATCTAATATACCGTTTTAAAAATCTCACTGATTTACAAGATAGAACTTTATCTTACTTTTCAGCCTTATAAATAACAACATCTGCAACAATTTGCTTATTTTTGCTCAGTTGGGCCATTAAATATAATGTTTTCATGATGTGCCGGCTACATTGGTGGCACTGAACATAAACAATGCCACTAAACCAAACAAAACTTGCTGATTATTGCAGCTGAAAATGGTCAACTATAGACATGTTTTGGGCTGTACTAATTGGTCAGACCGGAAAAAAACATTTGGATTACTGTAGACTGCCAAAAGATATAACAAATCAAGGAGACAAGTGCAAAAAAAAAACAGTCTGAGGAACAAAAGGCGTTTGTGGTTGGCCAAACTGAACCAGGATTTCCAGGGTAAGAATGTTGACAACATTCGTATTTGTTCTTATCGCTTCCGGTCAGGGAGGTGAAATGTTAGGCTTAATAATTAATACTGCTTGTACGTATCTTTACCACCTATTAACTTTAGTTTGTCAAAATATTGTGCCCTTTCCTGCTTACTAAGTCCTCTGTATGATTCAGCAGCTTTCACATTTTTTTTCTGTGGTTTAGACAGCATAAATTAGCAGAACAACATATTCAGTAGTACATTAACCATGCAATCCATGCTGTTGTTTACATCCAAGTATCGCCAATATGGCCGCACATCCAAACTGACCAAACCATGATGTAAGAGCAAACCCTTTATATACCATTTTATTAAAAAAAAAAAAAAAAAAAAAAAGACTATTTCTCACATGTCAGGGTTAATGTAACACTGAATAAAACTCACATTTGTGGTGCCTCAGTGGATCTTCTGAAATTACTGCAATGGACTGAAATAATGGCAAAGGACCACTTAACCTTGTTAACCAAAGAGAACCAAACAGGTTCACTAAATTCTTTAAAAAAAACACTTTTCCATGAAACCTACATATGGCTTGCTTATAGTTGTAACTGTCCTACAAGAAAGGAGAAACTATTTACACTTAGGAGAAGTTCACTTCCAAAAAAAAAAATTAAAGATAATTTACTCACCCCCCGCCCCTTGTCATCCAAGATGTTCATGTCTTTCTTTCTTCAGTCGTAAATAAATTATGTTTTCAGTTATTGATTTATGAATTATGAAATTACATTTCAGCATTTCTCTCCATATAGTGGACTTTTATGGTGCCAAAATGCAGTTTAAATGCAGTTTCAAAGGGCTCTAAATGATGCCAGCTGAGGAAAAAGGGTCTTATCTAGCGAAATGATCGGTTATTTTCTAAAAAAATAAAAATAAATTTGTCACTTTATATATATACACTTTTTAAATTTTAAATGCTCATCTTGTCTAACTGTGTGTATTCCGGTTCATGAGAGTTAGGGTATGTCGAAAAACTCCCATCTCACTTTCTCCTCCAACTTCAAAATCGTCCTGCATCGCGGCAGATACACCGACGCATCGTTTACAAAGTTAACATGCAAAGATCAAACACCCTTTACAAAAAAAAAAAAAAAAAAAAAAAGGTAAAACTGCAATGTAGGATGATTTTGAAGTTGGAGAAGAAAATGAGACGGGAGTTTTTCGACATACCCTAACTGACATGAAACCGGAATACGCAGAGTTCACGCAGAGATAGACAAAACGAGCATTTGAGGTTAAAATGTATATAAATTTTAATTTTTTTTTTGGAAAATAACCGATCATTTCGCTAGATAAGACCCGTTTAGAGCCCTTTGAAGCTGCATTTAATCTGCATTTTGGAAGTTCAAACTCTGAGCGCCATAGAAGCCCACTATATGGAGAGAAATCCTGAAATGTTTTCCTCAAAAAACAATTTCTTCACGACTGAAGAAAGACATGAACATCTTGGATGACAGAAATCATCTGTAAATTTTTGTTTTGGAAGTGAACTTTAAAGCTGACTAGCAACCAACAAAACATCACTGCGGAAATAATCATTGTGAGTACGCAACATATTTCCACAAATTAATCCCTTCTCGAAAAGTATGCTTCCAAGAAGTTGTTCAAAAAAAAGCAAAACTAGTAATTTCCCGTTATATGTCTCGGCGAATTACTAAAGTGACATTCGATTCTGGTTTCAGTGAATCAGTGAGTTACTGACCCGATTCATTCCAACTGGTGAATGACGGTTAAAACGATTCACTCAAAAGATCCGACTCAAAAGAATCGCCGTCCCTAGATGTGTCACAACAAAGAGCAGCTTAATTTCGCAAGACTCGTTTGAGTCGGATAATCTTGCGTGCGTGCAGATAAGTAAAACATTCCCAGGTGTGAGCGACGACGTCACTAGACTCCTCCGCGTGAACTTACTTTGAAGTCTCGGCTGTGTTGCGGCGTGTACTCAAAAGTCCACAGGGCTCGAACCAGTCCCGACAGCTGCTCCGTCACCTCTCCTCTGTCCTGGCCGCCCTTCCTCTGCACGACCCCGTTCGTCTTGGGTTTCTCGTCGTCGGTCTGGTCACCTCGGTACTGCTCGAGCGCCAAATACTCGGCGAACAGCTCCGTGTTGCTCAGGCACTGCAGAATAGCGTTCATGAAGCACGTATTGCCGTGGTTTTTCAAACCGGCCACTCCGGGGATTTTGTCCCTGGGAAGAAACCCCCCGCAGTCGCTGTCGTCCGACGCGACGGACCCCTTGCCTTCGTTCTTGAAGGCTGTGAATCCCCCATCGTCCTTGTCGCCCTCAGGGGCGTGCAGCTCCGAGCCGAAATGAGAGAGCGTGGAGAGAGTCTTCAGGACTCTGCTCATAAAACTCCCCACGGAGCGCACCGAGCCCCGGCGGAAGAGCTTCTTGCTGAAGCCGGACTTCTTCTCTTTACCCGAAGCTTTGCTGGACATGTTTTCGGAGCGGTTAGGGCATCCCCTCGTTCCCAGCGATAAACTAGCTACAATTGCCAGCCGAGGCAAAACGAGTGCAAACGCTGGCTGTTTATTTAGAGCATAAAATCGACTCAAGATCTGGCATGTTACTTTGCAAAGTCACGGAGAGCTAGCTAGCCGGAGGCAGCGGTGCCTCTATTATCCAAGTGTTTGCTTCAGTGACACAACCCAAATTTGCCTTAAGAACATGCATTGTGAAACGCGCACGCCTGCCACTTTTTTCAGATATTAAAACCTGTTATGTCAAGTTGGCAGCAGCCTGGCAGTAGGATCGCGTTGTCAGCCGTATATCTAACGTTACTCGTTCCGCATCTATACATGCACTCACTGGCCCCTCTCACTAAAAACAAACCGTTTGGGTTTGCATGCTGTCTAATCCAGTGAAGTGATTTCTACTAGCTAACACGGCGGCTAGCTAGGCCTGCCCGGGTTAACCGTTTGCCATGTCAACGAAAAAGCGGGCAAAAGTGAATTTCCACCGGAGATCGTGTCCAGCACCAGCATCAAAGTCAAACGCGCTTGGTGATCAAACGCCGTAGGCATGCAGATCACTGTCATAATACGGGACAGTGGTTAGCTCGCGCTGCTAGTGCGCTAGCCGATGCCGCTTCTTCATGCATAATTGAGCGATGCACTGCAACTCCACCCAGGCAATGACGCTCCGCTCCGACCGCTAAATATTATGCATACGCGCTCAGACTAGAGAGATACCTCGGCTTGTTTGTCTATTCGGATTTTGTATCCAACAGTCAGTCGCAGCGACCGCTATCCAGCGCGATGCTACAAGCAGCAGATGCGCCCCATCGAGCCAGAGTTCGGCGTGCATCCCAAATCCCAAACGCGTGTTTTCGCGTGTTCCCGTTGACTCAGCGGTTTTCTCCTCGCCCGCCTGGCCGGTTGGAAGGTGTCTGGTGGATTCCGATAGTGGTAGCGGTGTGTCGGTGGGCCGTCGCGTCCTCCAGCGCTTTTCCAAAATCACTGACACTGCAGGGCGGCGGTGCGCCCGTGACGTCACAGCCCAGCAGCAGTCTAGTTCAGGTAGTTTCTGGTAGCTATTGTCCTGGTGTACGAGGATTAGGGGTGTCCTCAGGCTTTAGCGAGTCGTAGCACTTTGATTTCGTACTTTAAAGAAGTGAGCAGTGCACGACAGTAACACAAAAGTGTTTTCAAATGGTTTACTAAGCTGTTTGGTACCTCTCTTAGTAAGGCTCAAATAGCCCCCCGACAAATTAGAAATGTGTTCCTTTCACTCATATCATAGTGGATAGCTATTATTTAGCATTTTTAATAATGTTCTTAAAATAACTTAATTCAATAATGAATGCCGTGAATAGAAAAGCAAATCGCAACTAGCTAGCAAGTAGAAATCATGTTTGTTACTGACATATAAGGGCTTTTGATTTCAAAACGCCACAACTTTCATTTATTCTGATGGCACAATAATAGTCAGCTATTTCATCTATTCACATGGTATCTCTAGCTTCAAAGCACATCTTAGCACATGCTTTTAATGTAAAAATTTTGATAACATAATAAGTGGATGTCAGAGAACAGTGCAAAATAATAAAAAAGGCAGTTCACGACCCTGTATTAACAGCAGTTGAATTGGGGTAATCATTAAGAACGTTTGCGGGGAAGATTTAACAGTCAAAAATTCTTTCAAAGGCTATTTGAAAAGAAGACAGTGGAGAAGTGTCATCCAGAATGTGAGAGGAAAGTGTGTTTGTGAGGCGCTGAGGCGGATGGAGTCATAAAGAGGGCACAGAAACCTGTTTTAGATTAATTTGAAAATCTTGTCAAACAGGATTTTAACCCAACTGACTTTTACGCTTTGGGAAGTGGCCTACTTAGTGGATATGCATAGCCGGTACCCACACTGAGTATTTGTGGAGAAATTTTCGTTCGTTTGTTTATTTATTAATAAAACGGTACTGGATGGTATTTATAGTAAAGCATTATGCTGGTGTTCATCTATATGACGATAGATAGATAGATAGAATTATCATCTATTTATCTATCTATACACATTTTACGTGTAAAACAAATATCTATGCTAGTACATACATACATTTTACATATACAGATGTAAAAATATCTATCTGCCAATATATACACATTTTACACATAAATGTGTAAAACAATTATCTATACACATTTTACATAAATGTGTACAACTATGTATCTATCTATGTATCTATGTATGTATCTATCTATCCATCCATCCACAAATAAACACATTTTACATAAAATAACTTAATTCAATAGATAGAAAACAAGTATCTATCTATACGCATTTTACAAAAATGTGTAAAATCTATCTATCTGCCAATATATACACATTTTACATATAAATGTGTAAAGCAAATATGTATCTATACACATTTTACGTGTAAAACAAATATCTATCTATGCTAGTACATACATACATTTTACATACAGATGTAAAAATATCTATCTATCTGCCAATATATACACATTTTACACATAAATGTGTAAAACAATTATCTATACACATTTTACATAAATGTGTACATGTATCTATCTATCCATCCATCCATCCATCCATCCACAAATAAACACATTTTACATATAAATGTGTAAAACAAGTATCTATCTATACACATTTTACATAAATGTGTAAAACAAGTATCTATCTATACACATTTTACATAAATGTGTAAAACTATCTATGTATCTATCTATCTGTTTATCTATGTATCTATGTATGTATCTATCCATCCATCCATCCACAAATAAACACATTTTACATAAATGTGTAAAACTATCTATCCATCCATCCACAAATAAACACATTTTACATATAAATGTGTAAAACAAATAATTATCTATCTATACACATTTTACATAAATGTGTAAATCTATCTATCTATCTGTCTGCCAATATATACACATTTTACATATAAATGTGTAAAACTATCCATATGTATCTGTGTATCTATCCATCCATTCATGCATCCATCCACAAATAAACACATTTTACATATAAATGTGTAAAACAAGTATCTATCTATACACATTTTACATAAATGTGTGAAACTATCCATCTATCTATCTATCTATCTACAAAGAAACACATTTTACATATAAATGTGTAAAACAAATAATTATCTATCTACACACATTTTACATGTGTAAAACAAATATCTATCTGTCCATCTATGCTAGTATATACATATATTTTTTACATATGAAGTAAAATATAAAATATCTATTTATCTATCTATCTGCCAATATATACACATTTTCCATATAAATGTGTAAAAACATAATTATCTATCTATACACATTTTACATAGTGTAAAACAAATATCTGTCTATCTATCTATACATACATATTTTACATATAAATGTGTAAAACAAATTGTCTGTCATCTGTAACATGTAGATTGATGTTGATACATAAATTTATGTAACTATTGATAAACTATTGATATATATTATGAAATCCATTCATTCATTTGTGTAATTTATAGTACAAAAACATGACCAGGAGTACTAAATGTGAACCATCAGACATCGGTTTTGGCCTGCTGCCACAGCTGATCCAGTTGTTACACATTCAAGGTCGTTTGACTAAGGTCTGTTGTAACATGAGAGCAGCATCTCTATCTGGCAGAAAGCTCTTTGCCCATCCCCTGTAGCACATCCATCCTGCATAACACTCATCTACACATAGAACAGCTCTCTTCTGAGTGGAAATAAAGAATAGCTGGGATGCTCAATATAGGACACATATTAAAAATGCATGACCTTTAATGACTGTTCATTTATATCTTTATTGCTTTTTTCCCTGTGGATTGTGATAATTCTGTGGATTCTCAGAGCTCTGCTTGATGTACGTCATCCGAGATCAGAAGTAGAAAATGACTGATTTATTTCAAAGGCAAGTCATGTATCACCTTCTCATGTGAACAAGATAAATGTCTACAGTTTTCATGAAAAAGACACATTACATCAGCGCATTCAGAACGCGTGAGGGGAAACCAAAGTTTTCTTTGTCAACAAAGCACTGTTTTTCTTACATACCTGGTTTTGAATCAGGCTAGGATGCAACAGGGCTGTCCTGTTTGGGCAAATACTCTTTATTAATGCTTAGCTCTTGTGCTGCTCCCCAACAAATCTGTCACTTCTGACGTTTTGGCCAATAGAAATCTGAGCTTGGTGTAGGTTGTACGGAGGGATTGGCTGGCTTGTTGCTAAGAGTCAAAGTGCAGTAACTCATCGGAGGGACAGGGCATTCCCACACTGCTGAATAGAGCACGCACCCCGTTAAGCAGAGACACATACACAAGGCAGAAAAGCGTGTCGCAGCTTGTTGAAATATCATGGGAAATTGCACAAGTGCACCTGCAGCAGGCTCCCTGGATATGCATGAGCAGAATGTTTTGTGCAGTCAAAATATACAAAAAGACACGTTCGCTCAAGTGAAACTAGAATCAGTTCAGTCACAGAGTAATGAGAAGTGAGAACATTTGTTATGCATGAGTATTTGTAAGCGTGATTTAACTTTGTGGGTAGTGCATTTTATTATTTTAGTAACACTTTACAATAAGGTGTCATTTGTTAACATTAGTTAATGAACAAACAAACTATGAACAATACATTTATTACACTATTTATCAATTTTTGTTAATGTTAGTTAATAAAAATGCTGTGGTTCATTCTTTGCTCATGTTAGATCACAGTGCATTAACAAACAACTTGTGACTTTAATAATGCATTAGTGAAAGCTGAAATTAGCATTAACTAACATTATTAAATGCTGTTCATTCTTAGTTCATGTTAACTAAGGTAGTTAACTAATGATAACCAATGAGCCTCATTGTAAAGTATTACCATTATTTTTAAAATAGGATCTGGGGCCAAAATAGGTGTTCTGTGGAAAATGTTACAGGAAAAAATTACTAAATTTGGCATTGTTGTTGTTTTATTGTGCTTTCCAAAGACTGGTTATAAATCATGCCATTAAAAAAACAGATTCATATATTATACATTTTCACATTTGTAATGTTAATACTTGCTAAATTCAGATTTCATGTATGAAATATACATTTATAAAAAGTAAAACATCAATACTACGAAATATTACAATTTAAAATGTTTCCATTTTAATATATTTAAAAAAGCATTCCTGAAAAGCTGAATTTTCAGCATCATCACTCCAGTCTTCATCACATGATCCTTCAGAAATCACGCTAATAACATTTATTCATCAATTTTATAAACTTAATATCTATCTTACCCCAAACCACATTCAAACCACGTTCAAAAACACCAAAAACAAAAACCAAAAAAAAAAAAAAAAAAAAAAAAAAAAAAAAAACCAAGAACAAAACCAAAACCCAAACCAATACAAACCAAAAACCAAACAAAAAACTAAACAAAACCAAAAAAAAAAAAAAAAAAAAAAAAAAACACAACACAACAACACCAGAAACCAAACCAAACCCAACACTAAAACAAAAAAAACAAAACCAAACCAAACAAAATACTTATAATATAAAGTAAATAAATAAAAAAATTATTCAATAAGGCATTAGGGCCTAGAAACTTTTGAAAAAATAGATTTTTAATCTCAATGAAAGGAGGACAAGTTTACAAAAAGGTTTACTTTCCTGAACAAATAAAGGACAATTTATTAAATCGATCAAAATTCTCAAGCTATGTTTTGATATACATTTTGATAATATACTTAAATAGACAATAAATAGTTTCAATTGAACTATATAAAAATATTACCGTTTCTACTGTCTTTTTTTGATAAAATACATGCAGCCTTGGTGAGCATAATAGACTTTTTGCATAAGTGGTAGTGGCGAATAAAATCTTTTTTATAAATATTTTAAAAAATATATGGATTTATTTATTTATTGCCTTAAACATTAGAATATATGAATGACTTAACATTAATTTTTGAATTACCATTATCTTTTGGGGAACCTGGCATTAAAAAAAAAGAAAAAAAAGTCCAAAAACAGCTGGTTTAGGATCTACATTCTCCAACAAATCTTCCAACTCTTAAAAAAAAAAAAAAAACCTAAAAAATGCCCTCTGCTGTGCTAGTTGTGTCACTACAGCGCAGTATTTTCAAATTCCAGCCAACAGCCTTAATCCATAACCTGCCCACTAATGTGCTATACTCAATTTCATAACTGCAATTCTTCAAAACACACCTGCAGTTTAAATTTCCACTGAACAACAGTTAATACATTTCTTAGTTGTATGCATTCAAGCCCAGGTTAAGAAAAGAAACCCCGTTTCAGAATTCAAAAGTGTTTATTTAGTTTGACCAGGTTCTAGCATTACCATCATATACATTTTGCCCAGTCGTAACTTGCAATTACATATATAATATACTATGTGAATACACAAATCGTAAGCATAAAAAAAATACAAATACAAAAACATGTTATAGGATAATAATAAGTATAGGAACAGCAGTGACAAAGTGGAGCAAGAGACTCAGTCTCAGTCTGCTTTTGCCCATTTTCAAAATACATTTTGCAGATTGCACGCTTTAAATGGAGAGAGAACGAAAGAGGTGGGACACCTGCCTCAAGGAAAAAAAATAAAATAAATAAAACCTCACCGGGGGCCCATCAGAAACGAGTAGATGTAAACGGGCAACTGAAATGTAGACCGTAGCTGACAAAATCCAGCAGACGTAAAGGAGACGTGAAATCGGTGCATCAGCGTGCGCATCCTACTTAAGAGGCAGGACGTAAAAAAACAGTTTAAGGGCCGAGCGCCCTACACAGTGATGACCGTCACTCTCCAGTGTCACGGCCCGGACGTCAGCGGTGAGCGATGGGCGTTTTCAGTGAAGCCTCAGAGGCACATTTCACCTCAGTGAGCAAACAACGTAACACTCCACCGATACGGATCCAAAACTCCCCTCTAGCTGCTAAGACACAAGGTTGACGTTAACTAACTAGGTAACTGAGAGGATATGTAAACATACAGGTCTTGAAACCAAACTAGAATGTGGTGTCACATAGTCAAGGTAAGTAAACGTGTAGTATTATCGTTTATAAAACACTAGCCATGTAAACTTCGCCTCGATCAGGCAATATTAAGAGATCGGATGAATCTCTGCAAAAAATTATAGCTTGTATTCCACTATTAAAAGCCCTTTGTGTGTGTATGTGTGTGTTTGTGTTTATGTGTGAGAGGTTTAGGAAAAATAACATGCACTGAATATGATGCTCTTTAGTCTATATACATGATGACAGATATGCTTGTAGCCTAGCAAAGTGATGTGATGTGATGTATTTCCCTGACAACAACTCCAAATCAAATTCAGATCTTGTGTCGGTTCATTAAAGGCAACATTTTCAAATGTTTTTAAATAACAACAGGATTATGCACTTTAAAGCAAATCAAAAACCGCAGTGTGAATGTCAATTTGTCTCTCTTCAACAAGCGCCCACTCCGTCTCCATCTCTCTTGAACAAAATAAGCCCTACGACGCCACCAATTAACAGTCGCCGTCATGTAAATAAAGCGTTGTTCGAAACCGTATTGCCAAAACAAATCAGACCGAGTGCCGTCGCAGCCTTGCCGTAATTCTTCAATTAATCCAAATCTAGCTCTGTCACAAACTCAACAGCGTTAGGTGTTTTTCACCCCTGAAAATGTAAAAATAGTTCCAGTTTATCCAAAGTGGAATGAAAGTGGGGATGGAAGACGAACTTTTTCTGTTCTGTTTTAACCAACTCAAGGCAGCAACAGTAAAACCTCACAAAAGTGAGGAAACTTTGAGGCAAACTCTTACGGATGTTCTTTCACCCTCCTGGTAGAAAATCTAACACTATGCGAGTCAAAAAATAAAACCAAATCATAATCTCATTTTACAAACACGCCGCTAAAACGAAAATCCTTGCTGTAAAAATCCACCGATCCCACTTAGCAGTCAACGTTACATATGTAAGCCACCAATGTCATCTGAATCAAAAAATACTTTTTTTTTTTTTTTTTTTTTTCCTTTCTTAATTATAATTTTAAACAGCGAGGTTCAACTCTCTGGCATAATATACATTTTTCTCTCTTTTTGACAAAATTGCTCACTGGACCACGTATGACATGATAAACATATTTTGTGAAAGTCGATAAGAGACCCTGAGTAAACATGATTGGACCAGGCGTGATTGAGGCCCTTTTTGCTCAGCTTTTTACTAATGACATGCATATTCCTACCTTAGATCCGCCAACAGTCCGGTATGACTGTGCAGGCACAAACAAGTGTCAATTAATCTAAAACAAAACAGAACATCCGTTCCAAATAGGTTGTCATTCCGCTTGACGATTTTCTGCTTCTCGATGTGATATGGTGCGGGTTGTTTTGCCCGGCAACTGCAGGACCGGAGGATATTAAACACGGTTGTTTCACATTCGAGAGCCTTGTTCTTGAAGGATCTAAAAGAGAGGAACAACAGTTAATGGACGGATTGAATGATGAAAGCGAGCATGTCTAAATAAAACAAGGAAAGACATTAAATATTCAATATGTGATTTAAAATTCATAGAAAACGGATGGATTTGAAGTTTGGTTTATTTCTGTGCATCAGTTCAACACTGAATTGACTCAAATGTTCACAGAAACACTTCCGTACTATTTTACATATAATTTATGAAAACATTTTAAAATGTGTAAATATGTGAGTATAAATCACTATGCATTGTTTGAAAATATAAATATAATAAATCTAAAAAAGAGCATTTATATTAAATATTAATGTAAATAAACAATTGTTAAACAAATAAATAAAATTCATCAAGATACCATTATAACTTTATTAATTTTTAAATTAGTTTTTACAGTTTTTGATAACTATAATAACCCATAAATAAACAATTATATAATAAATAAAATGAATAATAAAATGCATATGAATATGAAAAGAAAATCTGTTTAGTGTTGAGATACCATTAAAATTTCTAAAAAATAAACTATTAAATAAATAAAAGTTTTTACATTTTCTTTCTTTTTTAGTTTTAATTTTAACTCAAGTAAGTTTTAGTACATAATTTTTGTCTATAGTTATGCATTTAGATTAATTTAAACATGAGAAATGATAACTTTTTTTTTTGATAACTATAATAACCCATAAATAAAAAAATGATAAAAAAAAGTTTGAGTTAAGTATAATAACCCCTAAATAAAGAATTACACAATAAATAAAATAGTAGATTATTCTGTGTTTTTTTTTTTTTTGTTTGTTTGTTTGTTTTGTTTATATAATATTTTTTCATTTAGTAGATCCTGGGCGCTGCTTCATAAAACCAGTTTACCAAATAAGCCAGGCTTATTTCAGTTATTCTGACTTATTTTGAGCAAAAATCAATTGACAATAAGTCGGACTAACTGAAATTAGCCTGGCTTATTTGATAAACTTGTTTTATGAAACACCCCCAGGTAAACGAATGAAAAATGCTGACAATTTTTTTTTCCAGTTTTAGTTAGATTTAATAACCTGTAAACAATCAATAATATAATATATAAATAAAATAATAAAATGTATATAAATAAAAGTTATTTAAAAAAAAAAAAAAAAACACTATCAAAATTTCTATTAATTTCTTCATTTATTTTTACACTTTCTGTTTTTATTTTAATTCAAGTTAAAGTTTTAGTAAATTATGTATTTTGTCTATAGTATTTTTATTCATTTAGTAGATCAAGTTAAACAAATCAAATGTATTTTTTTACCGTTTTGGTCAACTATAATAACTCCTGGTTGTAAAGTTTTAGTAAATTATTCAGTTTTTTTTTTTTTTTTATATCTATATATATATATATATATATATATATATATATATATATATATATATATATATAGTATTTAGTAGATCCTGGTAAATGAATGAGAAATGCTGACATTTTTTTATTATTATTTTTTTTTTTTTTAAACAGTTTTAGTTAATCTAATAACCTGTAAATAAAAAATTATATAATAAACAAATAAAATAAAATGTATATACTTTTTTAAAAATTAGCATGGAGACATCATTCTAATTTCTATTAATTTTTAAATTAGTTTTTATACTTTATGTTTTCATTTTAATTCAAGTTAAAGTTGTAGTAATTATTAGTTTTGTCTATATAGTTATTAATTTAGTAGATCAAGTTAAACAAGTTTTTTTTTTTCAGTTTCAGTTAACAACAATAACCCTAAATCAATACAATATTCAATACTAATATATACAATTATATATAATAATAAATAATCAATAAAATATTTA